>NW_006399922.1:2050436-2052074 GCF_000299155.1 Elephantulus edwardii | reverse complement strand
AGAGATGGTGAGATTGGTACAGGATAGGGCAGAGTTTATGGCTATTGTACATAGGGTCACTATGAGTTGGAGGCGACTCGATGGCACATAACAACATAAGTAATTTAACTGGTGTTTACCCTCTATTGATTCAAATGTGTTAGGTATGGGTGCTCAGTAAGAGGGAAGGGCCCTAGGCAGGGGAGGTGCCCTCTCAATCCAAGGTCTGATTTCTGGCCAGCTCCAGACAGAAAACAGTGTGGCTTGGAGAAAATGGAAGGTAGAGACAAGACAACATGATCTGAGATTTGGTAAGTCCTTAGGGGTAGGCACAGGGGATCTTTTCAGCTGCTGTGGATGACACTGCTGCCGCCATAGGGGTTCCTGGTTTCCATGCTTGCTAGGTATGTGTACAAAATGGCTATACTTATGCAATGTTTGTCCTTATGAGACCGAGATTTTACTCAGCATTATGCTCTCTAGTCTCTCCCAAGTTATGTAGCATATTTGGAAATTATTGCTCCTGAGTGCTGCGTAGAATTCCATTGTGTGAATGTACTATTTCTCAGTCCACTTGGTTGTGGCTGGGTATTTCTTCTGTTCCCACATTCTTGTGATGGTGAATAACACTGCTATGAACATAGTATGAATACCCTTTTATGTCTCAGTTCTAGTTTCCTTGAAATATATTCCTAATAGTGGACTAGCTAGATCATACAGAGTTTCTATGTTCAGCTTTCTGAGGTAATGCCAGACTGCCATCCAAAGTGGTTGTACATGATACAAGGGGAAAAGAAATGGGAGGAGAGGGGTGAGGATTAGTAGGAGCAAAATCACAGGATCTCACAACTTGGTGGGAGGGAAAGGAAATGGGAAAGACAGGATAATGGTGGGTATGGTCCAATGGTGACTAATTTTATAAAACATAATGAATGGGAATGATTATATGAAACACAAGTGAAAGAATAGGGTGAAGCACACTTTATACAAACTTTGTAACCCAATATAAAATAAATTTTAAAAATATTAAATGGCTATATTGCCACTGTTTACGGTTCTGTGCTGCTGCTTTTCTTATTCAGTGTCTCAATTCAGTATCTTCCTTTAGCCAGTGTTTGAAGTACTTCTTCAACTTTCCTTTTTAAACTGAGGGCTAAAAATGTCTCATTCCTATCTATTATGGTTGTTTTCTGGAATCTTTGGTACAAAGGTTCTGAACTGCTCTCCATCTAACCTGTCTTGAGAACAAAGTCAGGTCTCGAGTTGCAATACTGAAGGATACTATGGGAAAATCTTGAATGATGCCGGAGGCATTAGAGAACATGGAAGGAATGCACAAAAAGTGTCACTGTAGCAAAAAGAAATGGTTGACACTAAACCATTTCAGTCATAAATGATAAATAAATAATGATAGCGAGGGAAGTTCAACCTGCACTGAAGGTATTGTCAGAAACACTCTAGCACGAGTAGAAGACCAGTTAATGTATTTCAAACAGATACAGCCCTGGATGGGCTCACTGTTGTTGATGTTGTTATGTGCCGCTGAGTCACCTCCAACTCATAGTGACCCTATGTACAATAGCCATAAACTCTGCCCTATCCTGTACCAATCTCACCATCTCTTACACACCTACCCCCATTACCCCAGTCACTGAATCA
>NW_006399922.1:2047662-2049929 GCF_000299155.1 Elephantulus edwardii | reverse complement strand
ATGATTCTCAGTCCATACTGAAGACTGCAGTCCCTGACCTTCCACAGCAAGTGCTTCAGGTCCTCCTCAGTTTCAGCAAGCAGGGTTGTGTCATCTTCATGATGCAGATTGTTGATGATTCTTCCTCCAATCTTGATACCATATTTCTCCTCAAAGAGCCCAGCATCCCGGATAACCTGTTCTGCATAAAGATTGAAAAGGTATGGAGACAGGATACAGCCCTGTGCTCACTAGCCTATGCCAATAAATTAGGAAAACAGCGACCTGGACAACCAACTAGAAGAGATCCTTATTTGTTCCGATTCCAAAAAAAAGAGGTTCAACAGATTGTAGAAATGATCAAACAATATCATTAATAATTACATGCATGTAAAATCTTGCTTGGCATATTAAAACTTATTTTAAAGTATCTAGAACAGTACACTTAGACGGAACTACAAGGAATATCATTGGTGATGTCACATGGATCATGACTGAAAAATACCAGAAAGATGTTTGTTTATTTGTGCATTACTGCCTATTCAAAGCCATTTGATTGTGACTCATAACAAATTATGGCTAAAATTAGGAAGAATGTCAAGCCTGGAACTTTTAATTGTCTCATGTGAAACCTAGACCAAGAGGCTGTTGACTGAACAAAACATGGGAATATCTCATTGTTTAAAATCAGGAAAGGTGTGCATGAAGGTTGTATCTTTTTTCCAAACCTACTTAATCTGCATGCTGAAGAAATATTTCAAGATGTTGGACTATATGAAGCAAAATATGGCACTGCAGGAAGATTCATCAACAACTTGCATTATATAGATAATACAATCTTGCTTGCAGAAAATCTTAAAGATATGTAGCACTTACCATAGAAGATAAAAGCATTTAGTAATAATTACATCTCAACATCAAGAAAACAAATCCTCACCCTAGACCAAAAGGCAACTTCAGGATAGATGGGAGTGTAGACTGAAGTTGTCAATTATTTAATTTGGATCCACAATCAATATCCATGTTAACAGAAGCCAAGAAATCAAAAGTTGTGCTGCATTGGGAAAATATATTGTCAAGAACTTTTCCAAATTGATATAATGAATACTGCATTGCAATGAGTTTAAAGGACATTCTGAAAGGAATGGACAATTTAGAAACCATGTGTACGACAATTAATAGTCTTACAAGGGGAACGGGGGATGTGGGGTTATTAGGTCCCATCAAGTCAAGTAGAACGGATAGCAACCCTATGAACAGATCTGAACCCTGTTCTATCTTGCACCATCCTCACACTTGCTGAAAACTAGAGCCCATTGCAGCAGTCAGTGTCAATACACCTGGTCAAGGGTCTTCCTCTCCTTTGCTGACCCTTTCCTTCCCGAGCATCATGTCCCTCTCCAAGGAATAGCTCCTCATGATAACATGCCTGAAGTTGTAATTGAGGGAGATGGGAAGGGAGAAAAAATAATATGCAACAATAAAAGCCTTTGACTAGAAAAAATTAAGAGAAACATTAGAAAATAGTTATCTATGCCTTTACTAACCTATCAGTCATTGACTTTATGATATTAACCAGTTAAAATGCCAAACATATTTGGAACTTTTACAGGTAACACTATGAGATTTATTAGTGCATAGTTAAATAATAAAAACTGTTTAATATGCACAAACATAAAACTTATAGAGAATTAGTAACATCCACAATCATCAGCCTTCAGAAATAACCTTGGAAGGTAAAATATTTTTTAAGTAAAATGACTTTGACTTCATCCCACCTGAATTTCAGAATCATCGCAGGAACACATTTGAGGCCTTGAACACTAATGAGCGAAGACAAGATGAGTTGGGGAGTATGTCAAATGTATCATCCAGGAAGAGTGCAAACGGTCATTACAAACACAGAAAAGGAAGAAAAGACCAAAATGGATGTCAGAAGAAACTCTGAAGATTGCACTGGAGCTTAGAGAAGCCAAAGCACAAGGGAGAATCAAGATACTAAAGAGTTGAATAGAAAATTCCAAAAGGAAGCACGGAATGACAAAGCAAACTATTACAATGAAATGTATAAGGAGCCAGAGTCGGAAAATCAAAAGGGCCGAACTCGTTCACCATTTCTTAAGCTCAAGGAACTGAAGAACAAATTCAAACCTAGAGTTGCTATAATCAAGGATGTTTTAGGTAGAATACTGAATGATCCAGGAGGTATTAAAAGAAGATGGAAGGAATATACTGAGTCATTATATCAAAAGGAATTGACAGATACAGAATTTAATGAAATAACATTT
>NW_006399922.1:2022212-2046477 GCF_000299155.1 Elephantulus edwardii | reverse complement strand
TAAACCAGGCTACTCCTTGGAGGCAAGGATTCTGGGGCTTCGTCTGACATACTTTGGACATGTTGTAAGGAGAGACAGGTCCTTGGAGAGGGACATCATCATGCTTGGTAGGGTGGAGGGACAGGGCAGGAAGGGAAGACCCTCTATGAGGTGGATTGATTCAGTGACTGGAGTAATCGGGATGGGTGTCAGAGGCAATGCTATTGGCACAGGACAGAGCAGGGTTTAGGGCTGCTGAACATAGGGTCGCTAAGAGTCCCAAACAACTTGATGGCACATAACAACAAGTAAAATATGTGTATGTTTATATCTTAGCTTTCTTTTTAATCTATACTATTCTATTATTCTAATTAATATTCTAATTAATCTAATACTATTCTATATCATTCTATTATTCTAATCTATACTATTGAGGATTTATTTTTTAAATTTTTAAAACCAGGCCTTTAAAAGAAGCCCATTTTCATCTTTTTACTGGATGGTCAATTTGCACTCTATAGACTGCTCATTACTTCAAAGTATATTTGGGGAAATGCAAAAACAAAGCATAATCAAGGAAATGAGTATGCAAATTAAAATAAGACATGTTTAAATAGGATCGCAAAATTGTAAAATATTGGTTTAACAAGAATGAAGAATTACTATACTCTTTCACTAAGTTGTCTTATATTTATTGGGAAATAAATAAGAAAAAGAACCCCTCCAGAGTGCGGAAGAGCAATGCTATCAGTTTAAAGAAAAAAGCAGTCCTGATCCATGCTATGATCTTCTCAATTGCTTCTTACGCATCTGAAAGTCAGACAGTAAATAAGGATGGAAGAACCATTCCAGAGAGTATACTAGCCTGGCGGTGACAGCTCCAGCGAAGCAGTAGTAGCAGCGACAACCATGGCAGCAGCAATGGCCAGGACGGGGCAGCCCCGGGACTCCCAGGTACAGGAGGGCCCATGGTCCCGGGTCCCAGGGCTGGCATCCTGGGCAAGTGCGGCGAGGAACGTTTGAAGGAGATGAAAGCCGAGATGGCCCTGTTTGAACAGTAAGTTTTGGGGGCTCCAATAACCGGTATTCCAACAGCTGTACCTGCGGTACCAACTGTTCCCATGGTAGAAGCAATGCAGGTCCCCACAGCGCCTGCGATTCGCCCAATTAGCTCAACAAACACCTACCAGCTGGTTCAGCCGACTCTCAAGGCTTGGGCAGCTGCAGTAGCCACAGTGGTTCCTCCCATGGTGGGCGGCGCCCCCCTTAGTGGGCCCAGTTGGCTTTGGCCCTGCTGATTGGAGTCACTTCGATAGTCCAGAGGCTTGAGAAGCCATATTCCTGCGGCGAGGAGCCGTGGCCCCTCAGAGGGCCCCTATCCTTTGACCGGCCTTCATCCCCCATGTGCTGCAGAGAGCAGACTCTGCTCTCTTCTGCAGCAGGTGGCCCTCGCCCTACGGCCCTTAGGCTGCCTCATCAAGCCCTTGTGGGTCTTCCTCTATCAAGACTCCCTGGGTCCACCCATGATGTTACCACCAATGGCTCGGGCCCCAGTAACCCCCCTCACCTCCACGGCAGTTCTGAGGCCGCGTCTGGAAAAGCCAGCAGCGCCCTGAGAACTTGGCCTGGACATGGGTCTGAAAGAGAAGAAAGAGGCAGTGGTGGCCGCAGCAGCTGGGCTGGAGGAGGCTGGTGCAGCAGTGGCTGTAGGGGCAGGTGCCATCCCAGCTGGCCCTGTGGCCACTGGGCCCAGCCTGAGCCTGAGCCCCTGCCCCTCCCACTAGAGGTTGCGCAAAGCCAGTTGCCCCCACTACACATTCCAGAGTTCCTATCCCTGAGTACAAAACCCCGGCCCCTTCGGCCTGAGCCACCACCTGGCCTTATGGCTCTTGAGGTTCCAGAATCCCTGGATGAGGACAAGCAGAAAGGGAAGCCAGAAAAACTGAAACGCTGTATTTGTCGCAGAGCAGCTGAGCAGCTGAGAGGACCCCAGCCTACTGGAGTGTGACACAGATGACTTTCGGATTTTCTGGGGTGATCTGGGCAATGAGGTGAATGACAACATGCACGTGCCTTCAGCCACTTCCCGTCCTTAAGGCTAAAGTCATTTGCGATAAGGCAGAACTAAAGACTATGGCTTCGTCAGCTTCAAGGACCCCAGCAATTATGTGCATGCCATGCGGGAGATGAATGGGAAGTATGTGGGCTCTTGCCTCGCAAAGCTGAGCAAGAGTATGTGGAAGGATCGGAACCTGGACCTGGTGCGGAAGCAGCAGAAGGAGAAGTAGAAAGAGAAGTTGGGCCTCGGATAGTTGTTTGTGGCTGGGCAGCTGCACCCCACCTAGCAGGGTGCTGACTCTTCCCCAGCGTTCTCTTTAGAAAACCCTTCAACTCTACTCACCCACCTTACTCAAAACCAGTTTCAATAAATTTACCTTCATTAAAAAAAAAAAGAATAAGAACCATTCCATTTGAATTGGGGTGTTGAAGAAGAGTACTGTAAAAGTAACTGTTTAATTCCCACAGAATGCCAAAAGAACAAACAAGTCTGTCTTGGAGCAAGTACAGCTTTGAAGGCAAGGATGGTGAGACTCATATATTGTGATCGGGAGGGGCAGTTCCTGGATAAAGACCTCATATTGGAAAAGCCAGAGG
The DNA here is from genome assembly GCF_000299155.1 of Elephantulus edwardii. Classification (NCBI taxonomy): domain Eukaryota; kingdom Metazoa; phylum Chordata; class Mammalia; order Macroscelidea; family Macroscelididae; genus Elephantulus; species Elephantulus edwardii. Next base: position 2,043,843 of record NW_006399922.1, on the reverse strand, counting down.
ATCGTGAAAGGGAGGAAGACGGTCAACAAGACTTACAGTGATTCTAACAACAGGTGCGAGGGCATGGCATCACCTACTTGCACCAAGAAATATGTCAATAAAGACAACAGGGTTGAAGAATTAAGTAATGAGTAATCATTCTAGCATTCTTTTTAATATCTTTGACTTTAACAGCTTCAGTGTTTGCACTAATAGATTCAGTTGTTACATGCTGTCAACTATGACTCATAGCAACTCCTTGAAAAACTGACCTGAACTCTGCCTATTTTATGCCATTTTCACAATCTCCAACATACAATACAAATTCCTGAAAAACCTATTAAACATAATGTTCTTCAGACTCTCCTCTGAAGGCCAGCCATTATAGTGAATATTCCTCAAACCTAACTTTTTACCATGGTAGGTCAGCCTGCCTTTCCACCATCCAGCACTGAAACAACCACTTCTCTTCCTGTGAACCATTTATGGGAAATACACATGTAACTGGGAGTACATTAATTAAGTACCTTACTGTTGTTGTTGTGGTTGTGGTTGTTATGTGCCGTCAAGTCGTTTACGACTCATAGCGACCCTATGTACAACAGCCCTAAACCCTGCTCTATCCTGTGCCAATCGCACTGCCTCTGACACACCCATCCAGATTACCCCAGTCACTGAATCAGTCCACCTCATAGAGGGTCTTTCCCTCCTGCCCTGTCCCTCTCCAAGGACCTGTCTCTCCTTACAACATGTCCAAAGTATGTCAGAAGAAGCCCCAGAATACTTGCCTCCAAGGAGTAGCCTGGTTTTACCCTCTCTAGGATGAATCTGTTTGTTTTCTTGGCAGTCCATGGTACATTCAATACTCTTCTCCAGCACCACAGCTCGAAGGCGTCAATTCTCCTTCTATCCTCCCTAGTCATTGTCCAACTCTCTGATGCATACCTTACTATCTGGGAAAAATTTTGTCATCTGTAACTCACACACACATTTTTTTTTTCCTTTTTTTGTTCCTGTGCTGGAAAAGTTGGAGGATTAGCAAAGGAGAAGATGACACTCTACGAGATGTAATAATACAATGACTGTAGCAATGGGGTCAAGTGTGTCAGAAATGATAAAGATGGCACAAGGCAGGGTTCAGATCTGTTGTTTATAGGGTCGCTACAAATCTACTTGATTCAACCTAATAACATCCCGTGAGATCAAACTGACAAAAACAACTCTCAGACAATGAGACAGGAGTGTTAGGGAGGTGTGAGTTTATGTTAATGCGTAAAAAACAACTCAGGAGGGTGGGAACAGATGCAAAACTTACTGTCACTACATTGTACATGTACAAACTAATTTGTGTATCTTTTCCTTTATATATTCTCAACAACAAAACTAATAAAATGGAGAGAAAAACTTTCTTGAAGCATGGAGAGAATTTTTTTAAATCTACCAACTTCAAAATATAAACAAAAACTATAGAATTTTTTTTTTTTCGCTTTTCCCACAACCTTCATTTCTAATACATAGGCAGTGTTGTTTAGACTGTAATTACTTTTTACTGTAGTATTTCACTGTGTTAATAAGTTAAATATCCCGTCTCTTGACAACAGGTACCGAAGTCATTCCTAATGTCTCAAATTCTAAATCCTTCATGAATATATCATAATTTAACTATTCTCTTAATAGTGTGTATAAATGTTATTCCATACTTGTAATTCCCCTATAATAAATATTTTCATAGTATTATTCAGATGTCAGCAAACATTTTCTGTAGAGGTAAAAAACCCACTGCACTGAACTGATTCTGATGCGTGGTGACCCCACCTTCTAGGAGAGAAAAATCATTTATATCATTATCAGCAATGTCTGAGAATGCTCCCAACCTCAGCAGCACTGAGTTGTACGAATACTTAATAATCTGGTAGGAGAAATATGGCATCACATTTTGGTTTTCATCCACGTCTTCTGATTGATGAAGACGAAATGCATACTATATGCCTTCTTCTGTTAAATGACAGACACAGACCATAACCGCAAAATCTAACTTTGTGTTTTAAGCTAAAAGGTAAGTACTGTTTTTAGTGTATCACAATTTTCACAATTTAAGAGTACCCTAACTTCACACATCTTTGTCCATTTTTCTTTTGAGGAGAAATTTTTATCCCAAATCCTGTGTTCACATTACTAGTAAGCCCATGTCTAAAGTGAGCACACAGCTGGCGAGAGGTGGCATCATACAGTGGGCACACTGCTGGCGAGGGGTGGCATGGTATAGGGAGCACACTGCTGGGCAGGGGTGGCAGAGTACAGAAGAGCACACTGCTGGGCAGCAGTGGCAGAGGACAGTGAGCACACTGCTGGCCAGGGGTGGCAGAGACCAGTGTGCACACTGCTGGGCAGCGTCGCAGAGTACAACTGCTAGTCAATAAATGACACAAGGTGTCTGCTCTGTTCATTCTTCAGCCAGGAGTATGGATGTGATGCCACACGCTCCAGCAGCCCTTTGGGAAAAGAAGACAAAGCTACCCTTGGCCTAGTCACTGGTGACTTCAGGAAGCCCGCCACCTGGCCCTGACACAGTTTAAAGTAGAGAGAAACAACTATCCTAGTCACATGCATGTTTCATGCTGTTTCAGCTCACAACTGAAGAACAAGACAGGTACAGAGCTGACTGTGCCGGATTGATATGTGGTCAATGCAGCAAGTTTGTCAACATATTTGAGAAAACTCTGTCCTACGTTTTCCTCCCACTATTGCTGATGATGTTTTCTAAGTGGCAAATTTTTGAAGACTGTAATTTTTCCTTTTATTTTTTTTCTCTATTCCTTTATTCTTCGAAAGTCTTCATTTAACTTTTTAAAGAAAGGATACAGTTTCTGTAAGTGGATCCAAGTTACTGAAAAAACAAACAAAACAAAAAACCCCATGAAACAGAAAGCAATGTTTACAAAAACAGGTTTAAAGAGCACATACATTAAAACTAAAATGAAAACAATACATGCTAAATTCACAATGTTAAGACGAACTTTATAGCTAAGTAAGATGGTTTAAATAATGGCCGTACATTACAGTAACTATAAAGGCATCTAAACATTTTCACATAACCACTAGTTCTTTACAAATTCATTATCAAAACTTCCCATTTTCTAATGGGCAGTCAACCGTTAGTGTAACTGGGGAACAAACAGGCATGTATGTCACACAAAAAAAAGGTAAATATGGCCTGTGCAGCACCTGACCACAGCTGGTGGACCCTCTTCACCTAGCCTCTTCTCCCCGCTAGTTCTTTATCTATTCCGTCTTCTTCTTCATGCCCACTCAGCCTTAGTCCCATCCCCCTTTTTCCCCACTGGACCTTCTCAGAGGTCTGTGCTCACAGGAAGAAGCCTTCCAAATGGCTCTGATGTTGTTTCTGACTGCAGCTCAGCAGCCTCTTCTTCAGCATGCTCCCAAACCTGCATTAACATCAACCTCAGAGTGTAAAATGGTGCAACCCCTGTGGAAAGCAGTATGGCGCTTTCTCAAAAAGTTGCAAATAGAGATACCATTTGACCCAGCAATTCCACTACTGGGAATATACCCTGAAGAGACCATAGCTGACATCCAAGCAGATATATACACACCCATGTTTATTGCAGCTTTGTTCACAATAGCAAGGAGTTGGAAACAACCTAAGTGCCCATCAACAAACGAATGGCTAGAGAAGCTGTGGTATATTCGCACAATGGAATACTATGCTGCATTAAAAAACAAGGAACTCATGCAATATTATTCAAAATGGTTGACTCTGGAGAACATTATGCTGAGTGAAATATCCCAGTCACAAAAGGACAAATATTACATGATGCCACTGTTGTAGAATGGGACTGTCCTTGGGGTTGGGGAGAGACTGAGTAAGATGGGTTCAATAATGTATACTGCACTGAAACAGAGGAGGGAGAAAACTGTTTAAAAGAGATATATAACTAGGTATTTCTGTCATCACAGGAGACTAGAGCGAGGGCTACATGGTGGAGGGGACCTGGGGGAGGGTTTGTAAAACAATGAAAGAATCTTTTCTTTTACTTTTCCATAATTTTTTACTCATGTACTTATGGCTTGTTGGTCAAATTTGTGTCTTCTGTGTTGCAACACCCCCATGATACATCTTCAAGGATATGAACATGTACGGCCAAGCACAACCAATAAGAGTGCATCTAAATTCCAAAATCAATCTCCATAATAGTCTATGTGTTTCCTACTGCCAAAGGGGCCCTTTAGAGTAGTGAGAGAAGATCTTCACCCTGAAACCCACAGCGTCCCTTCTCAGCAGGAAGTAGCTAAGAGAATACGCCATCCCCTTTTCCTTGTGACTCAGGGTGAAGTCTCTCTCAGGGAGGAGTGATAGGGAATGGCAAAGGACACACAGACAAAGAAGATTAATCAGAACTGGCTTTGACAGGCACTGTGGCATTTGGACAAGAACAAACTGGGAGGAGGGTAGAGAGAATAATGCAACAATGAATGAATGGAAACCCAAAATCTCTGTAAATGTTTATGAAAATTAATAAAATATAATTATAGAAAAAAAATAAAAAAAAAACATCAACCTCAACCGCCTCGCACAGACCAATAAGCTCTGCCCTTCCTCCCTATTAAAATGAAAGGAAGGCATTTTGCCAAGCTTGGACACGGCCACCTTGCCACATTCAGCCTAATTCTTCAGGATCCGTCTGATGCCTGACAGTCATTTATCTAGCCAAAAGTTCTCAAACATTGGTCTCATAACTCCTTTATCCTCATAAACATTACTTAAGACCTCAAACAGCTTTCGTTTATATCAATCATTATGAACATTCAAAATTTTAACGTATTTTGTTATTTTACATGTTGCAGCTTTGTTCACAATAGCAAGGAGGTGGAAACAACCTAAGTGCCCATCAATAAACGAATGGATAGAGAAGCGGTGGTATATTCACACACACACAATACCACATTGCATTGAAATACAAGGAACTTATGCAATATTATTCAAAATGGGTGATCCTGGACGACATTTTGCTTTGTGAAGTATCTCAGTCACAAAAGGACAAATACTACACGGTGCCACTGTTATAAAACAGAACTGACCTTGGGGTCAGGGAGAGACTGAGAAAGATGGGTTTAATAATGTATACTGCATTGAAACAGATGAGGGAGAACACTGTCTAAAGGGGATATGTGATTAGACATTTTTGTCACAGCAAGAGTCCAGAGCGAAGGCTACATGGTGGAGTGGACCTGGGGGAGGGTTTGTAAAACAATGAAAGAATTTTTCTTTTATTTCTCCAAGAGGGTAGTGTTCTGGGGGAGGGTTGGGAGGGGAGAAAAGTACAACAATGAATGAATGGAAATCCAAAGTCTCTGTAAATTTTTACTGAAAATAATAAATTTAAATAAAAAATAGCTTTGACCTTGCACACCCATGTTTATTGAGGCTTTGTTCATAATAGCAAGGAGTTGGAAACAACCTAAGTGCCTATCAACAAACAAATGGATAGAGAAGCCGTGGTTTAGTCACATAATGGAATATCACATTGCACTGAAAAACAAGGAACTCATGCAATATTATTCAAAATGGGTGACTCTGGAGGACATTTTGCTGAGTGAAGTATCTCAGTCACAAAAGGACAAATACTGCATGGTGTCACTGTTGTAAAACAGGACTGACCTCGGGGTTGGGGAGAGACTGAGAAAAATAGGTTCAATAATGTATACTGCATTGAAACAGATGAGGGAGAAAACTGATTGAAAGGAATATGTGATTAAATATTTTTGTCATGACAGGAGTCCAGAGTGAAGGCTGCATAGTGGAGTGGACCTGGGGGAGGGTTTATAAAACAATGAAAGAATTTTTCTTTTACTTTTCCAAGAGGGTAGTGTACTAGGGGGGAGGTCTGGGAGGGGAGAGAAGTGCAACAATGAATGAATGGAAACCCAAAGTCTCTGTAAATTTTCATTGAAATTAATAGTAAATTGAAAAAAAAAGAAGAAAAAAAAATAGCTCAGACCTCTATTAAAATAGCTTTGTCTCTCTCTCAAAGGAAATTATCCATCTTTCTGCATCATATCTCTCTGTATCAGAGCAGCTGGTGAATCTGAGCCACCTGCTGTTGGTTCGGCAGCTCAACCCTCTACTCACTACACCACCACAGCTCCCTCACTCAATTCAACCCAATGCAGATGAGTCAGAACAGATTCCTGTATCCAGGTTTCCTGAGGCTGTAAATCACATGGGAGGAGACTATCTATCTTCCTCCCTTGAAATAGATAGTGAATTCGGTTTGGCAGTGCAATTCTCTACCCGCTACACCATCAGTGTTCTTGAGAGCCCCCGAAACAACAGTGAGGACTGCCGCCAGGCCAAATTTAGAAATGTGCTTCAGTGCAGTGTAGGGATTTACTCTCAGACTTATTTTTTAACATCTCCGTATTTTTATTGGTCTGCATATATTCCTATACACTGTGTTTCATTCATATACATAGTGGGGGTTCTGTGTGTGTGTCACACTTTCCACCACTGACATTAAGTTTCATACAATCATACCCATACATTGTGTTTATAAAATTAATCAAACTGGACTACGCCCACCATTATTCCATTTTATTAAGTCCCTGTTGGATCTTCCCCATTTCCTTTACCCATGAAATTGAGCAACCCTATGATTTCACCCATGCCCACCTTCACCAGTTTCCAGCCCTTCCCCCTCTGCCCTCATAGCTGCATAGTATTCCACTGTGTGAATTTACTATAATTTCTCAATCTATTCAGGTATGGTTGGACATTTGAGCTGTTTTCATAATCTTGCGATTATTTGTGCCTCAGTTCTAATTTCCTTGGGTTATATTCGTAGTAGTGGAATAGCTGGGTCATATGGAGTTTCTATGTTCAGCATTTTGAGAAAATGCCAAACTGCTTTTCAGAGTGGTTGTACCATTATACAATCTGATCAACAGCATATGAGAATTCTCCCCTCTTCAAATTGTCTCCAACATGTTGCTTCTTGCCCTGCTAAACATTGCCAGTGATACTGATTTGAGAAGGTATCTCACTGTGGTTTTGATTTGCATCTCTCTTATTGCCAGTGGTTTTAATCTGCATCTTTCCTATTGCCAGTGATTTTGAGCATTTCTTCAGGTGTCTATTGGCCATCTTACAGAGGAATGTCTTCCTCTGTAAAAGGGTTTCCATGTATTTTGCCCATTTTGTAATTGGGTTATCAGTCTTTTTCTTCTGGAGGCCCAGGAATATTCTGTAAACTTTTGTTATGAGACTCTTGTCTGAGATGATATTACCAAATGTTTTTCCCAGTCAGTAAAGTTTCTATTCACCCTACTGGAAAAAGGTTTTGATGCATACATGTATTTAATCTTTAAAAGGCCCCATTCATTGATGTGCATTTCTGGGTTAGGACCCATGATTTGGGGGCTTTACTCCCAATTCTGCCTTGAGTTGATTTTTGTGCATGATGTGAGATATGGATCCTGTTTCAGCTTTCTGCAGCTAGCACTCTCAATTCTGTTCCCTTTGTCTCTGCATCTGTCACTGTATCAGTATCATGCTATTTTGGTCATTACTGATGTGTAGTAGATTTTTAGATAAGGGAGGACTATGCCTCCCACTTCATTTTTGTTTTTTAGAAGTCCTTGTTTATTTGGCATTTCCTTCCTCTCCAAATAAATTTGACAACTACCTTTTCTAACTCCTTGAGAATTTTATATCTGTACTGGGACATGTAGATTGTTTCTGGGAGGACTATCAGATGCCTTCAAGTTGTGGTGCTGGAGAAGAGTCTTGAACATACCATGGACTGCCAAGAAAACTGGTCTGTCTTGGAGTGGATGAAATCAACTCTTTCCTTGGAGGCTAGGATTCTGAAGTTCCGTCTCACATACTTTGGGCACATGGCCAGAAGAGACCAGTCCTTATAGAAGAATATCATGCTCTGAAAGGTGGAGGAATTGCACAAGAGAGGAAGACGCTGGATGAGACAGACTGATACAGTATCTGGGTTAATGGGGGTTGATGTGTCGGAATTAGTGAAAATGGCTCATGACAGGCCAAGGTTTAGAGCTCCTGTACAGAGGGTCACAATAGGTCACAGGCAGCCCGATGGCACATAACAATAACATACTATAGTGTTGGGTTGGTTTTTGGTTGTTTTTTTTTTTTTTATTTAAGCCTCTTGTTTATAGTCAACAAGACGTCAGGGAGGGCCTTTGTATTCAAAAGTTGGTTGTTATTATATTTTGAAGGAACATTCTTCTAAGTGGTACAGCACTCTTCTGTCAATATGTGTGGTAACCTGGGACTATTGTGATGTTGAACCTTATGCCTCTGGGGTGTCAATTGCCCTAACGGCTACCCATGGTGGGCAGTGTTTGGTGGAGCTTCCAGTTTAAGACAGGTTTGGAAGCAGGAGTGGCATCCACTTCCTAAACAACATGCCTCTGGAAACTCTATGAACTTTGATAAATGATGATAAGTATAAAAAGGGTTCAGGCCTTTTGTTCATAGGGTTGCTAAGAGTTGTGCTTGACTCAATGGCAATCAACATCACTTTCACTATATTGAGTCTTCCTATCCATGAACGGGAACAGTTTTCCACTTATTTAGGTCTTTCATCATTTCTCACAGAAGTGTTTTGTAGTTTTCTTTGTAAAGGTCTTGTGTGTCTCTAGGCTAGGTTTATTCCTAAGTGTTTCAATTTGTGGGTGGTTATTATAAATGGTATTGCTTTCTTGGTTTTCTTCTCTGTTTCCTTTATTCCTTCTGTTTTCTTTATTACTGCAGAAGAATCCCACTTACTTTTGTACACTGATCTGGCATCCTGCTACTCTACTAAATTGATCCTCTAGCTCTAAAAGTTTTTTATTGAGTCCTTGAAGTTTTCTGTGTACACCATCATATCATCTGTATATAGTGAGTTTAACTACCTCTTTGCCAATCTGCCTTTTAGTTCCTTCTCTTGTCATAGTACTCTAGCAGGTATTTCAAATACAATACTGAATAGGAGTGGTGTCAGTGGACATCCTTATCTAGTCCCTGTTTAAAATGCAATGCTTTCAGCCTTTCTCCATTAAGAATGATACTGGTTCTTGGTTTTGTGTGTGTGTATGCATTTCACTATGTTGAGGGAAATTCCTTTCTATTCCTATTTTGTTGAGTGTTTTAATTAAGAATGGTTGTTGGTTCTTGTCAAATGCCTTTTCTTCATCAATTGCTAGGATCATATAATTCTTGTTATTTGCTTTTTAACAACTATTTTCTATCCTATCAGCCCCCCAATAGGTCTTCTCCACCTCACTAGTTTACTATTTCATAAAAAATAAATACAAGCTAAGAACATTTCACCCAAATTCTGAAACAAAACCACTAACCTACAAGCAACTACAGTTACACACACGGCTTGCTCCCCTGAAAATGGATACAGTGCTGGTTGCTCATCCCTCACCAGCAAGGATCTGCTCCGCTGATTCTCTCCGTGAAACCTGTAACACTGCACACTCTGCCAGCAGCAACTTCCATGGCTTCCATGTGCTTATCAGCCTGGCTTCCCTCTCACCTCACTGGCATCTAAGTCTCCTTTACAAGCCTCTGTTCAAGTCTTTCAGCTCTAACAGGACTGTGCTGGGGAGCTACCTTCTCTATCTACACTCACCACATTCAGGATGTCCCCAGCCTGGTGATTTTAATGTTGTTGTTGTTGTTATGTACTATCAACTATGACCCCTAGTAACCCTATGAACAACAGCTCTGAACTTTGCCCTGCCCTGAGCCAATCTCACTGTCTCCCACACACCTGCCCCCATTGCCACATTCACTGTGTCAATCCATCTTGTCCAAAGTCATCCTTTCCTGCACTGATCCTCAACCATTCCAAACACGATGCCCTTCTCAAGAACTGGTCCCTGCTGACAATGTGCCTGAAGAATGCAAGATGGAGCTTCAAAATTCTTGCCTCTGGTAGCAACGTGGTTTAACCCTCTCCAGGACAGATCTATCTGTTCTCTTGGCAGTCCATGGTATGTTCATTACTTTTCTCTCGCACCAAAACTCAAAGGCATCAATTCTTCTGTCATCTTTAATAATGGTCCAGCTCTCTGAAGCATAACAAGTAATTGTGAAGATCATGGCCTGGATCAAGCACAACTTAAGTGTGTAGACTGACATCTTTGCTCTTTAGCACTCTAGAGAGGTCCCTGACAGCAGACCTTCCCAGTGCACTCATCTTTTGCTTCCTGACTAGTGGTGCCAAGAGTGGTGATTGTGTATCCAAGCAAGATGAAATTGTTAATAATCTCAATCTCTTCTCCATCTATCATGATGCTGCTAATTGGCTTAGTAGTGAGAATCTGTTTTCTTGATGTTGAGCTGAAATCTATATTGAAGACTGAACATCTCAGGTCATCCTCAGTTTCAGCAAGCAAGGTTGTGTCATCAGCATAACACAAGTTGTTGATGTATCTACCTCCAATCCTGACACCAAACTCCTCATAAATTCCAGTCTTGTTAATGATGTATTCTGTATACAGACGGAAAAGATATGTAGACAGGGGAATCCCTGAAAAACTCCTTACCTGATTTTGAACCACATAGTGTTCCATTGCTCTGTTTTGAGAATTGCTTCCTCGTCTAAGAATATGTTTCACATGAGCACAATCAAGTGTTCTGGGATCCCCGTTCTTCTCAATGTCAGCCACAATTTGTTGTGACCATCTATTACATTGTTAAGAGTTCTGATGGGTAATAGTAAGAAGTGGCACTGCAAAGCAGGAGCTTCAAATCCACCAGCTGCTCTGCAGGAGAACGATGGCAAACTCCTCCCTTGTGATTCAAAGCCTCTGAAAACATGTTGGAGGAACAACAGCACACATGTAACAACAGGAATGCATGTAACAACAGCCTACATTGCTGATCCTTAAATTTCTCTCTACTCCAGACCTGAACTTGAGATTCACATGTTCAGCTGCCTACCTCACTTCTCTACTTGGCCGTCCCACATGCACTTGGCAAAGAAAAGTCCCCATGATGCCCTAGATGGTCTGTCCATTACACAGCCCCCAGAGCACAGATCTTGCATCCTTCCACTCCTACTCCAGTCACACTGTCTTCTTCCTGTATCTGAAACTGGTCTTCAAAATCTGCCTGAGAGTCCCCTACCCTAGCATCCCCATCACTCACTCCCTCCCTCTATCTGGGTCTTTAATGGCATCTTTCCTGGACAGATTCTCAAAGGGCATTGCCATTCACTGCTACTTCCTTGTTCCCAGTAGGGTCACATTCATAGTTAAAAAGGCTACTTCTAGATCCATCTTGAAATACAATGTTGTGAGTGACAGGATACTATCCACAAACATACAAGGAAGACCTGTTAATGCCACTATCATTCAAATTTATACACCAACAAACAGAGTCAAAGAGGAGGAAATAATGATTTCTACCAACTTTTGGAGTCAGAAATAGATCAAACATGCAACCATGTTAATGATAATGGGTGACTGGAATGCAAAAGTTTAAAACAAGGAAGAAGGATCAGTAATCAGAAAAAAAGGAGATATAGTGACATAAATGAAGACAAAGAGAAAATAACAGAATTTTGGACTATCAATGATTTAATCACTGCAAATACCTTTTATAAGAAACAGCAATGGCAATTATCCACATGGATCTAACCTGATAGTCTACACAAAAATCAGACTGATTCCATCTGTGGAAAGAATCACTGAAGAAGCTCAAAACCAGCTGTGAAACTAGGCTGACTGTGGAACAATCAACCACTCATATGCAAGTTCAAACTGAAGCTAAAGAAAATTAAATCCAAAAGAACTAAAATCTGACCTTGAGTTTATCCTATCTGAACTTAAAAAACAATCTCAAAAATAAGTTTGAAGCCTTAAACATTAATAAATGAAGAGGAGACAAGCTGTGGGAGGATATCAAGAATATCATTCATAACGAATGCTAATGGTCAAAAGGCAACTTGGGAAGAGAAAGCCAAGTATTATGATGAAATGCACAAAAAGCTGAAGTCAGAAAATCAAAAGAGACGAACTAGCTCAGCATTTAAGCTGAAGGAACTGAAGAACAAATTCAAGTATCGTACGGTAATCCTTAAGAATACTATGGGCAGAAGAATGAATGACCCAGACAGCATCAAAAGAAGATGGAAGGAGTATAGTGAGTCACTATACTAGGAAAAAATTGGCTGACAACAGAAGAATTTCATGAAACAACTTATGATCAAGAGGCAATGGTGATTAGGGAGAAGGTCAGGCTGCTCTGAAGGAATTGATGGAATATCAACTGACATATTTCAACAAACAGATGCAGCCCTTCCTTGATGTGCCAAGAAATCTGGAGGGTAAACTATCTGATCAAGTGACTGGAAGAGATCTATATTTATTCTCATTCATAAAAAAGGTGATCCTACAACGTGGTAATTATCATACAATATCCCTAATATCACATGCAAGCAAATTCCTGCTAAAGATTATCCAAAAATGACTGTAACAGCACAACATAGAACCACCAGAAATGCAAGTTGGGTTTAGGAGAGGCCACGTGGAAGTGCCCCCAGGCCTGACCACTCCTTAAAGAAACTTGATAATGTCTAAGGCAACCAGACCAGAGACCAGGCCAGACAATGATCCTGATAAGGCTCTAGGGCTAATCACAAAGCCCATGTTGTTGCTATTGTCTGCCAGCCTGCAACTCATAGTGGCCCTATGTACAACAGTCCTAAACCCCACTCAATCCTGTGTCAACCTCCCTGTCTTCGACATACCTACTCCTATTACCCCAGTCATTGAATCAATCCACTTCATAGAGGGTCTTCCTCTCCTGCGCTGTCCCTCTACTCTCCCAAGCATGATGTCCTTCTCCAAGGACTGGTCCCTCCTTGCAACATGTCCAAAGTATGTCAGATGAAGCTTCAGAATCCTTGCCTCCATGGAGTTCAACCCTCTCTAGGATGAACCTGCTCATTTTCTTAGCAGTCCATGGTATATTCAATATTTTTCTCCAACTCCACAGCTCCAAGGCACCAATTCTCCTTTTATCATTCCTAGTCATTGTCCAGCTCTCTGATGCATAGCAAGTGATTGCAAAGAACATGGACTGTATCAGATGCACCTTAGTCTCCAGAGTGACACCAGTGCTCGTCAGTACTTTGGAGAAGGTCCCTAACAGCAGACTTTCCCATCGCAATATGTCTTTTAATTTCCTGGCTGCTGGTGCCAAGAGTGTTGCCTGTGGAGACAAGCAAGCCAAAGCTGTTAACAATCTCAACCTCTTCACCATCCATCCTGATGCTGCCAATTGGAACAGTTGTAAGAATTTCTGCTTTCTTGATATTGAGCCTCAATCCATATTGAAGGCTGAAGTCCTTAACCTTCTGCAGCAAGTGCTTTGGGTCCTCCTCAGTTTCAGCAAGCAAGGTTGTGTCATCTGCATAACGCAGATTGTTGATGAATTTGCCACCAATCTTGATGCCACACTTCTCCTCATACAGCCCAGGCTCCTGGATAATCTATTCTGCATATAGGCTGAAAAGGTATGGGGTGCACACCCATGTTTATCACAACTTTGTTCACAATAGCAAAGAGTTGGAAACAACCTAAGTGGCCATCAACAAACAAATGGACAGAGAAGCTATGGTATATTCACACAATGGACTACTACACAGCTTTGAAAAACAAAGAACTCATGAAATACTACACAAAATGGGTGACCCTGGAGGACATTATGCTGAGTGAAATATCTTAGTCACAAAATAATACTGCATACTGCCACTGTTGTAAAATGGGACTGACACTGAGGTTGAGAGGAGACTGAGAAAGATGTGGTAAATTATGTATACTGCCTTGACACAGATGAGGGAGAGAACTATTTAAGAGAGATATATGATTAGGTATTATTGTCATGGCAGGAGTCCAGAATGAAGGTTGTATAGTGGAGTGGACTTGAGGAAAAAGACTGTAACAATGAAAGAATTTTTCTTTTCCTTTTCAAAGAGAAGAGTGAACTGGAGGGGAGGGGTGGACAGGGAGAAAATGCAACAATGAATGAATGGAAATCCAAAGTCTCTGTAAACTTTCATTACAATTAATAATAAGGGGGGGGAATATGCTCTGTTCAGGAAATATGTTAAAAACAATTCTCAGAAGTTGTTATGTGGCAGAGTCTCCTGCAACTTATAACAACCCTATGTACAGCAACTCCAAAGCCTGCTCTGTTCTAAGCCAGTTGCACTGATTCCAACACACCTACCCTCATTTACCCCAGTTACTGTATCAATCCATCTCTTTAGGGGTCTTCCTTCTTAGTGATCCATTTTATGTTAAAGACTCTTCTCCAGCACCACAACTTGAAGGCATCAATTCTTCTGTCACACTTAGTTGCTTCATTGTCCAGCTCTGATGCATAGCAAGTAACTGTGAAGATCATGGCCTGGATTAGGTGTACCTAAGTCTCTAGGCTGACATCAATGCTTTTCAGTACTCTGGAGAAGTCCCTAAATCCACTGCAATTTTTCTTTTGATTTCCTGACTGCTGGTGCCAAGAAAAGAGAAAGGTATTTCAACTACCTCCTCTTAATAACATTTATTTTTGTTAGAATGATGATCACTCTGTGTACTGATGATTTCAAAGTCACTTAATTCAAGCAAAGATTGACAGTGGCTTACCTTAGTTACCATGTAAGATTCACTCAGAAATAGAAAATTACGTAGTGTTGTGGATTAAACTGTGTCCCTTAAAAAAGAAAACCAAAACCAGACAACTCTCAGAACTGATACTCACCCAAAATGTATCCTCCCTTTCGTCACACAGGGAGAGTCTCACGATTGTTTTAAGGCCAGATACACCCAATTTTGTAACCATCATTAAGGGAAAGCCACTGCCTTTTTTACTCAAGTTCCTTGTAATTTTTTATTTTAAAAAAAAAAGGTATGGAGATAAGACACATTCCTGGTGTACACCCTTCCCAATTTTGAACCATGTAGTGTTTCCTTGCTCTGTTCTGACAACTGCCTCTTGGTCCAAGTATAGGTTTCACATTAGCATGATCAAGTGTTCTGGGATTCCCATTCTTCTCACAGCCACAGTTTGTTGTGATCCACACAGTCAAATGCCTTTGCATAATCAATGAAACACAGACATTCCTCTGGTACTCCCTGCTTTCAGCCAAGATCCATCTAACATTAACTACAATATCCCTAGTACCATGGTCCCTTCTCAACCCAGCCTGCACTTACCCAAGTTAATTAACAGCCCCAAATTCCCAGCAAAATAACATCTTCCCTAGTCCTTCCTAAGAGCCCTATAAACGGAAACCCACCCACTAGGGCGCCATTTTGACCTTTTCCAAGCACCATCACTTGGAGACTGCAATAAAAGCCTGTTCATTTCTTGGGATCAGCTTCTTTCTCTCTCTTTTACCCTCAACTCTTTTTCTAACACACGGTACTAGGGACATCATAGCCAATGTCAGATGAATCTTGGCTAAAAGCAGAAAATATGTTCATATTTCATACAGACATAGAAGAACACAGAGAAAACAGAGAATAATGTCTGTATTTCACTGACTATGCAAAGGCATTTTGGTTGCATGGACCACAACAAACTGTGGCTAACACTGAGAAGAAGGGGAATCCCAGAACACCTGATTGTGTTCACAGGAAATCTAGATTTGGACCAGGAAGCAATATTTAAAATAGAAGAAAGAAACACTGAATGGTTCAAAATCAAGAAAGGATTGTCAGGGATGTGTCCTTTCTCCATAATTTCTTAATCTATATGTGGAATAGATTATTCAAGAGGCTGGGCTTTTATGAGGAGGTATGTGGCACCAGGATTGGAAGACGACACAACAACAAACTGGGATACACAACCTTCCTTGCCAAAACTGAGGACCTGAAACATTTACTGCACAAGATCAAATTCTGTAGTCTTCAATATGACTGAAGCTCAACATCAAGAAGATAAATATTCTCACTACTGGACCAATTCACGGCACCACGGTAGATGGAGAAGAGATTGAGGCTGTTAACAACTTCCATTTACTTGGTTCCACAATAAACACTCTTGGCACCAGTATTAAAAGAATGCACTGGGAAAATCTGCTGTCAGGGACCTCTCCTGAGCCATGATATCACTCGAGTGACTAAGGTGCACCTGACCTCTGCTCTCCCAAATCTGCTATCAATTGCTTCGGATATTGCAATCTGTCTGTCTTATTGGCAACTGCAGAAAGGCTGGACAGGTGCCCATTTGGTATCCCGTGCTGCACTAAGGGCCTACAGCACGTGCAAGGCGCTGTCTGAAGGCGCCACTTCGCGGGTGCGAGGACGAGTGTCCTGACGCTGGCGGGCCCCACTGTGGCACTTCAACCGACACCCCGAGTAGGAGATGCTTCTGTCCTCGCGCTGGCCCCTTCCGTGTCCTCCCTCAGTGACCCTCTGCAGGCGGGATGGTCGCCAAGCCCTGGTCAGTCAGCAGGCACAGAGCCCGGACCCCCAATCTGCGCAGCGCCAACCTCCGGCTCGCCCCGCCGCCGCCCAAAGAGTGCGTGGGGCCTCCGCAGACCCTCTCCACTCACATGTTGTTGAAGCGGAACAAGTCATCGCAGGTGAAAGCCCGGAGCGTGGTCATTGCGCCGCCGCCACAAATGCAAGGTTGCTAAACGCACGCCCCACCAGAAGTCACAAAGCTGGGGCTACTGCGAGTGGCAGTCACCAGGGAAAAGAAGGAGACTACTTCCGAGTCATGGGTTGCTCGGCACAGGCAGGGCTAGCCTGTCTTACCGCCACCTAGTGGCCAAATTCTAGAATTGTTAAATGTTTCCTGTAAGTATCACAAACCCTTGTCTTTCCCGCTTGAGCACAACAGGCCATCTGAGCACGCCAGGGCGTAGGGGATCTTCAAGCCTTCCTCTGATGCCTTCTTGAGAGAGAACTTGAGCCAGAACCAGCCACCAGTTTCTGAAGTCTTGACCCACAGAAACCGGGAAAGATACCCTTCAATCCGCTTCTATCTCTGACAAACTCGATATGGCCTGCAATTGAGAAATTTTGATAAATCGAAACTGACAATGGCAGAAGGCAAGAGAAAAATCCACTCCCCTCAGAAGGAATGATCAGGAGAAGTAAACGTGCAAATGTAATGAGCCTGCGCTCAAATATGCAGTGTACATTGCACAGCATTGCCTTTTCATTTTCCTTCTTTTATTTTTATTTTTATTTTCCTTTCATTTAATTTTGTAAAATGCAAAGAGGTCAGATCAAGTTTAAATGACTGTGCTGCCACTTTTCACATCCAAGAATCTAGAACGATTGAAGGTGGCACCTTCCGCTCTCATCAGCCTGTATTGTTGGCAAGGAAGGTTGGTGCAGCACTAAGGGCCTACAGCACGTGCAAGGCACTGTCTGAAGGCGTCACTGCACGAGTGCAAGGACGAGTGTCCTGACGCTGGTGGGCCCCACTGTGGCACTTCAACCGACACCCTGAGTAGGATTTCTTCATGTTGGTGAAGATAGGAACTGGATGAGACGACAATGAATAAGATACAGGATAAAAAGTAAAGATTGTCCAGGATGTCCTGCAAGCATAAGTACCGTTTAATCGGAATGCCAGGATTTTTTTTTTGTTCAAATGATTTTAATTATTGGAATGCACAATTTTTTTAATATGCAAATAAAAAGTTTTAAAACCTGAAAAGAAAAAAAAATAGGTCATCTGATCACCTGAGGAGCTTTGCTGGCTTGTTTGGATGTGCCACACTGAAAAAAGTCCTGCATAAAATGAACACTTTATTGAAATACATGGACTATGTGAGATGAATGGATAAACAGATATTGTGTGTATTGTAATTAGCAACATAGAACAAGATGTGCATGATTGAATGGGAAAACAACTAAGGGAAGGTTTACATACAGAAACAATCTTGAAAGATTGACAGGAATGGGATGGGAGGGATAGGGGAGCAAAATTTGCAGAAGAAAGTCAAAGTATAGGAATTTGATGAGACTTTGTAATGAATATTATTAGCTGCTATCAAGTGGACGATGATTAATACCGACCTATGAATAACAAATAAGAACCTTACCCATCCTGCACCATCCTCAGCATCTGATATGCTCCAGCTCACTGTTACATCACTGTGTCAATCCGTCTTGTTGGGGTTCTTTCTTCTTTCTTTCTCTGACCCTCCACTTCTCCAAGCATGATTTCCTTTTCCAAGGACTGGCCACTCCTGACAACCTGTCCAGAGTATGTGAGACCGAGTTTCACCATCCTTGCCTCTAAGAAGCACCCTAGTTGGAAACACCTTAGTCACACTTCTTCCAAGACAGATTTGTTTGCACATTTGGCAGTCTATGAAGTGTTAAACAAAGTTCTCCAACATCATCATTCAAATATGGATTAATAATATTGTTCAGTAATTTCCACATACTGTTGGATCGCTTTTATTTGGAATGGTAACGAACACGCAACCCTTTCAGTCAGTTGGCCAAATAGCTGTCTCAAATGACACAACCTTCCTTGCTGAAAGTGAAGAGGGTATAAAACCCTTGCTGCCAAAGACCAAAGACTTCAATGTGGATTGCATCTCAACATAAACAGTTTTCTCAGCTTTCTGTGAGGAGAGCTGTCTTGTGACTTCTCTACACAAAAACTGCTTAAGTTGGTGCCCCTGATCTTGCTCTACTCCATAGACAAAGGAATACATTAGGCTTCAGGGGAGAAATCACCCATTACATTCTTCCCTGGAGCCAGCACATTCCAGTTAATGGGGGTGTGGGGGCGGGGAGGGACTGAAACACCCAGGGGAAAGATCATTCCACTTGGGGATCCTTGCTTCCACAACCGCAGGGCCAATCACAGGTGCCAAACAGGACACCTTGAAACCCCCCTGGACAGAAACTGCTCAAGTGGAGCACGGATCTCACAGGACTCAGCTACTCTGTAGACAAAGGAGAACAATGGAGTTTGGGAGAGGAGACTACAAGAAGGTGAAATTCCATTCATTTGTTAATGGGTACTTGGGTTGCTATGGTACCTTCACACAATGGAATATTACACAGCACTAAAAAACAGTGAACTCATAAAACATTCCACAACATAAGGGAGCCTGTAGGAGTTATGCTGAGTTAAATATCTCAGTCACAAAGGGCAAGTACTGCACAACACTGATGTGATAAAATAGGACAGAACTAAGGGGTTTGGGGACAGGGGGGAAAGAGTAAATAGATAGTGAATACTATATTACATCAGAGGAGGGGAAGAATTGTCCAAAAAGAATCTATGATTAGGCATTAAGGTGCATTGTGGGCAGAGCTGGGGGAAGAAAATGTGCAAGAATGGAAAAAAAATCAAAATAAAAATTTTCTATGTTTAAAAGGAGGGGGGGAGCTAGATTCCTGCAGGACTACAGGGCAGACCAGAAAGAACATGAAGGATAGACATTAAGACACATAAATTTTCTTAGAAAGGACTTTCAGTAGAATGAGTGGTACACCCAGTAGATTGAACAGTTAAAGCTGTCAACTAATCAGTGATATCATAAAGAACTACAAACAGCTTCCACAGACACAATACAAATGACCTAACACATAAAAGCAAAACTTCACATGATGTTAAAAAGCAAATTAAGCATTCTCAAAAAAAAAAAAAAAAAAAAGCAGAGAATATTGGAGACCCAATGAATACCCCAGAGTCAGGAAGGCAGAAGCTATATATCGCTAAGGAAGTATTTGAACAGCTATGGAAGAAAGTACAAATGACGGAAGAAACAATGGAGACACAAATAAAAGGAACACCCTAGAGATAGAGAAACAGAAGAAATTTATCAATTAGGAGCAACTTGCACAACTACAAAAGAAAATGCAAAAGAAGGAAGAAAGAATTTAAACTATAGGTAAAGAGGTACAAGAACTTTAAAAAATCATCATAAGACAGAGAAGGTACAGTCAACACATTACTGGAAATAAAATAAATGAATGAAAATTCAATCCAGAATATTAAGACCAAAATGGCAGAAGCACTAACATGTTGGAGAAACAAACAAAAAAAAAGGATAACAGAAGAGATGGAGCAGACAGCCAATGAGTTGGAAGACAAGAACGTACATGGAAACGTAACGGAAGAAAATCAGAGATAAGACATAAAGAAAATATTAAAATCATATGGGATGGCATCAAAAGCAACATCACAGATATGATTGGAATTCCAGAATACAAGGACAGGGAAATCACTGAGAAAATTGTAGAAGTACTAAAAGAAAACTTTGCAGGTATTTTGAAGAACAAGGAAATCCACATTCAAGAAGCTCAGGAACTCCAATCGGACTAGATAGACCCCAAAAGAAAAACATCAAGACATTCTTGTCAAATGCTTCAAAATAAAAGACAAATGCAGAATTCTAAAAGCAGCATAACATCTATGCAGCAAATAATTTTGTTGTTGTTGTTTTATGTGCCACCGTGTTGGCAACAACTCATAGCGACCCTATGTACAACAGCCCTAAACACTACTCTACCTTGTGCCAGTCTCACTCTGACACACCTATTCCCATTACCCTAGTCATGGAATCAATCCATCTCACAGAGGGTCTTCCCCTCCTGTGCTGTCCCTCCATCCTTCCAAGCATAATGTCCCTCCCCAAGTACTGTTCTCTCCTTGTAACATATCCAGAGTATGTCAGATGAAGCTTCAGAATCCTTGCCTCTAAGGAGCAGCCTGGTTTCACCCTCTCTAAGATGAAACTATTCATTCTCTTAGCAGTCTATGGTATATTGAATATTCTTCTCCATCCCCACAGCTCAAAGGCATGAATTCTCTTTCTATCATCCCTAGTTATTGTTCAGATCTCTGATGCATAGCAAGTGATTGCAAAGAACATGGACTGTATTGGTACACCTTAGTCTCCAGACTGACATCATTACTCTTCAGTACTTTGGAGAGGTCTCTAACAGCAGACTTTCCCATTGCAATATGTCTTTTAATTTCCTGGCTGCTGCTGGTACCTAGAGTGTTGACTGTGGAGACAAACAAACTAAAGCTGTTAACAATCTCAATCTCTTCACCATCCATCCTGATGCTGCTAATTGGCTCAGTGGCGAGACTCTTTGTTTTCTTGATATTAAGCCTCAATCCATACTGAAGGCTATAGTCCTTGACCTTCTGCAGCAAGCACTTTAGGTCCTCCTCAGTTTCAGCAAGCAGAGTTGTGTCATCTGTATAATGTAGGTTGTTGATGAACCTTCTTCCAATCCTGAGGCTGGCTACATTTCTCCTCATACAGCCCAGCCTCTCGGATAATCTGTTCTGCATATAGATTGAAAAGGTATGGATCTAGGACACTCCTCTGGTGTACACCCTTCCCAATTTTGAATGATGTAGTGTTTTCTTTCTCTGCCTCCTGGTCCAAGATAAGTTTCCCATTAGCACAATCAAGTGTTCTGGGATTCCCATTTTTCTCAGAGTCAGCCACAGTTTGTTATGATCCACACAGTCAAACACCTTTGCATAATCAATGAAACACAGATAGACATTCCTCTGGTACTCCCTGCTTTCAGCCAAGATCCATCTAACATTAACTACAATATCTCTAGTACCATAACCCCTTCTAAACCCAGCCTG
>NW_006399922.1:2007558-2017282 GCF_000299155.1 Elephantulus edwardii | reverse complement strand
GCAATACGTCTTTTAATGTCCTGGCTGCTGGTGCCAAGAATGTTGATTGTGGAGCCAGACAGACTAAAGCTGTGAACAATCTAAATCTCTTCACCATCCATCCTGATGCTGCCAATTGGTCCAGTGGTGAGAATCTTTCTCTTCTTGACATTGAGCCTCAAATCAAATCCACAGGAACCAAAATATGTCCTTGAGTCTATATCACCTGAATTTCAAAGGAACAGGCTTGAGACCTTGAACACAAATGAGCACCAAACAGTAGACCAGCAAAATCTATAAAAAATGGTTAACAGCATTGAAGAAAGAACTAGATAGCAACACAATAGTGGTAGGAGATTTTAACACACCACTCTCACCAAAGAATAGATCAACTCAAAAGAAACGTAATAAAGATGCAGAAGGTCTAAACTATACATTCAGCCAACTCAACCTTGTGGATGTATTCTATATATTGCACCCAACTAAAACTCAATTCACTTTCTTCTCAAGTGTACATGGGACATTCTCCAGAACTGATCACATATGCAGGCACAAAGCAAGCCTCAACAAAGTAAAAAATATTGAAACAATACAAAGTATTTTCTCAGACCACAATGCCATAAAACTAGAAATTAACCTCACAGATTAAAGCTTATACAACCAACCATGTGAAACCTAAATAACACCCTGCTAGAACACAACTAGGTTTTAGAATAAAGAATGACATTTAAAAAGTTCCTCAAAACAAATTATAATAAAAATACAATGTACCAAAACCTCTGGGATGCATTTAAAGCAGTCATCAGGGAGGCAACTTATAATAATAGGTAAACACATAAAAAATAAAGACACAAAATTAATGATCTAACTCAATAGTTTGATCAAACAGAAAAATAACAACAATTTAACCTCAAAGCCTCAAGAAGAAAGGAAATTTTAAGAACAAGAGCTGAAATCAATGAAACAGAAAACAGGGGGAAAAATGAAACCATCAACAAAAATAGAAACAGGCTTTTTGAAAGGGTCAATAAAATTGACAAACCACTGGCAAACTTAACAAAAGAAAAAAGTAGAAGACACAAATAACTCAATTAAAAGATGATGGAGATGGCATCACAACAGAAGCAGATGAAATGAAATTTATAATACTAGAATATTATGAAAAATTATACTCTGAGAAATTTGAAAACCTAGAGCAAATGGACAAATGCTTTGAAATTCATGCCTTACCCAGATGGACATGGACAGCTGTAGAACATTTGAACAGAAGAATCATAAAAGAATAAATTGAACAGGTTATAAAAATACTCCCCCACAAAAAAATCCCACCCAGACCAGATGGCTTCATGGCTGAATTCTACCAAACATTCGGGGAAGATCTATCATTCATTCTACTTAAATTATTTCAAGAAACAGAAAAAGAAGGAACACTCCCAGAGACATTCTATAGAGGAAGCATAACCTGAATACTAAACCAGGCAAAGATATTACCAAAAGAGAAAAAAGACCAATATCTTTAATGAACATAGATACAAAATCCTGACCAATAGAATTCAACAGCACATAAAAAAAAATTCATCATGACCAAGTGGATATGAAAAGATGGTTCAACATAAGAAAAACAATCAACCTAATTCACCACATTAACAAAACAAATAACCAGAACAATATGATCCTAGAAATTGATGCGAAAAAGACATTTGACAAAATACCATACCGTTTCCTGATAAGATACTTGGCAAACTAGGAATAGAAGGAAATTTCCTGAACATAGTGAAAAGCGCACATGCAAAACCAAGAGCCAATATAATTCTCAATGGAGAAAGATGGAAAACATTTTCCTTGAGATCAGGGATTAGCCAAGGATGTACATTGCCAGCATTTCTATTCAACATTGTATTGGAAGTACTTGCTAGGGAAATACAACAAAAGAATAAAATAAAAGACACACCTACTGACAAAGGAATGGTTAAAGTATCACTATATGCAGATGATATGATAGTGTACACAGAAGACCTTAACAACTCAACAGAAAAACTGTTAGAGCTAGTGGACCAATTTAGTAGAGTGGCAGGATACAAGATCAATATACAAAAGTCATTGGGGTTCCTCTACAGTAAAAAAGAGAACTCACAAGTAAACCAAGAAAGCAATACCATTTACAATATCCAACCACACATTGAGAATAATATTTGGGAATAAACCTAAATAGAGACACAAAAAATGGTGCTGACAAAACTGGACTTCCACCTGCAGAAAGCTGAAATAGGATCTATACCTCACACCACACAAATAAAAAATCAACTCAAGGTGGATCAGAGATCTGGGAGTAAAGCCCAACACCATAAAATTTATAAGAGACAAACTAGGACTAAGCTTAAAAGGCATAGACTAGTATAAAGTAGCTGACAAGTACACTCAGAAATGCACAGTCTGGAGAGGAAAAAATTGATGAATGGGACCCTCTAAAGATTTTCTCCCTTTTTTCCAAAAGGGATAAAAGAAAACCTGCTGACTAGAGAAAAACATTTGGCAATACCATCTCAGACAAAGGTCTCATAACAAAATACCCCTTGGCCTCCAGAAGAAAAAGTCTGATAATCCAATTACAAAATAGGCAAAAGACATGAAAAACTTTTCACAGAGGAAGACCTTTGGATGGCCAACAGACACCTGAAGAAATATTCAAAATCACTGGTAATAAGAGAGATGCAAATAAAAACCACAATGAGATACTATCTCACACCAGTAGCAGTGGTAAAGTTTAGCAGGGCAGCAAGCAATAAATATTGGAGAGGACATAGAGAGATGGGAACTTTCATACACTGTTAGTGAAACTGTAAAATGGTACAACCACTCTGGAAGGCATTTTGGTGTTTCCTCAAAAAGCTGAACATAGAAACTCCATATGATCCAGCTATTCCACTAGTAGGACTGTACACCAAGGAAATTAGAACTGAGACATAAATGGAGATTTGTACGCCAACGCTCATCGCAGCATTAATCACAATCGCAAGAACATGGAAACAGGCCAAATGTCTAACTACAACGGAATAGATTGAGAAACTGTGGTACATTCACACAAAGGAATACTACGTAACGTTCAGAAGCAATGATTTCCAAAATACTCTGTAACTTAGGAGAGACTAAAAAGCATTATGCTGAATGAATAAACTCAGTCTCATAAGGACAAATACTGCATAAGACCATTGTTGTTAAAAATAGGATAACAAGTAAAGCATGCATGAAGATCCAAGGTAGAAGAGGTGGCAGCAGAGAGGTGAAATTCTAGGACCGCACAATTTTCTGGATGGAGTGGGTGAAGCAAATGGGAAAGTTCTGATGGAGACCTGAAAAAACAGGATAATGATGGGCATAGTCCAATGGTGATTAATTTTATAAAACATTGAATTTCAATGATTGTATGAAACATAATGTGAATGAAAAATAGTGTGAAACACAGCGTATTTGAACTTTGTAAGCAAATCAATATAAAATAATTAAAAAAAAAAACACTCTTGAAAAAGAGAAACAAGGTAGGTGACATCAAACTCCCTGATCTCAAACCCTGCTACACAGCTGTTGTGGTCAAGACAGCATGGTTTGAGTGAAATATCTCAATCAGAAAAGGACCAAAAACTGCATGGTGCCACTGTTGTAGAAGGTGACTGATATGAGGGTTGGGGTAAAACTGAGAAAAACTGATTAGATTATGTATACTGAACTGGAACAGATGAGGGAGAGAACCGTTTAAAAGTGATATATGATAGCACATTGTGGTTATAACAGGAATCCAGAATTAAGGTTGCATAGTGGAGTGCATTTAGGGGGGCAGGGTCGGAGTCGTGGGGATTGTATACCAACGAAGAAGTTTAGCTTGTCAAAGAGAGGAGCGAACAGGGGAGAGGGGGGTAAAGAAAAAAGAGCAACAATAAATGAATGAAAATCCAAAATCTCTGTAAATGTTCATTAAAATTAATTAAAAAAAAAAAAGACAGCATGGTATTGGTACAGTGACAGACACAGAGATCAATGGAATAGAATTGAGAACCCAGAAATCAACTCATCTATCTATGGTCAACTGATCTTTGACAAGGATGCAGAATCAGTTAAATGGGGAAAGGACAGTCTATTTAACAAATGATGTCGGCAAAATTAGAAAACCATCCACAGAAAACTTACACCTACACCTACAGAAGACCTACACCTCACACCATACACAAAAACCAATTCAAGGTGGATCAGGGACCTAGAAATAAAACCAGACGATAAAATTCTTCACAGATAATCTAGGAAGAACTCTAGAAGCCCTAATACACAGCATGAAGAGTCTTCTAAGCATAATGAAACACATACAACCAGGGTAGAATAAAATAGACTATGAGGACCTTCTAAGAATCAAATCCTCATGCACATGAAAAAAATTTCTCCTGCAGGGTGAAAAAGAAACCTACAGACTGGGAAATAATACTTAGCAATCACATATCTGATGATCTAAAATTTTTAGGATACTCCAGCACCTCAACAAGAAAAATATAAACAACCCAATCACAAAATGGGCACAGGATATGATATGTCCCTAGCTTACAGACAGATGCAAATAAAAAAAGGAAAAAAAGATGTTAACCAGTATGTTAATAGATGGCATCATGATAGATGCAGGAAAGATTGGAATTGTCAATGATTTCATCTTACTTGGATCCACAATCAACACCTTTAGTCAAGCAATCAAGAGAAGTATCACAAAGGGAAAATTTGCTAATGATTTCTCCAAATGCTAACAAAGAAAAGGTCAGCTTAAAAATTCAGATACACCTAATCCAAGACATAGGTTTTTGGTTTTTTTTTTATTTGATATACATCTGAAAGTTGAACAATGACTAAGGAAGACAGAAGAGTCAATGCCTTTGAATTGTGGTACTAAAGAAGAGTATGGAATATTCCATGGATTGCCAAAAGAACAAACAAATTAGCCTTAGAGAAGGTTTAACCAGGGTGCTCCTTAGAGACAAAGATGGTCTTGCTTCATCTCACATGGTAGGATGGTTCAATCCTTGGAAAAAGAGACCATGCTGGGAAAGGTGGAGGGTCAGAGAAAGAGAAAAAGACCCTCAACAAGATAGACTGACACAATGATTGTAACATTGAACTGGATGCAACAAGTCAGAGAAGGTGAGGATGGTGTTCATTAGCAAGGTTCAGATCTGCTGATCATAGGCTGGTATGAATTGTAGTTAACTGGATGGCACAAACCAACATTTTTTTTCACGGTTTAAGGAATTTTTATTAAAACAAGAATTGTATAATCCAAATTACGTTTCCTTGCTCAGTAATCAGTTCTGTTATCTAAAACAGAAGTGACATTCTGAGCTGTTTCACAGTAAATAATTACAAAAGTAAAGAAAGAAATGGTTTACATTTTTGTACTTTGCTGAAAATTCTCCCCAGGGACTGTAAAACATTAACTTGTTTTTATATTTTCCTATTCCCCTCCCCTTTTTTTTGGTTTTGAAATTAATAACTAGCATTGTGTGCTAGCCCCAGCATTGCTTGGTACATAAGGTTCATAGTTTCCTTTTTTTCCCCTTCTCTCTCTCTCTTTCAATGGTTTGGGGTTTTTCCTACAACATTTAAGTTTTTCTAAGTTTATTTCTTCTTCTCTGATTCACCTCACTACCTAGTATATGCAGATAATGGCCAGTGCCCGAGCTGTGCCCAACCCCATGATCAACCCCTACCAGCCACCACCTCCTTTGGATTACTTCAAAGCAGCAACCCCACAGATTCAGAACTGTGCTGCATACTACGCTCCTAGCCAGACTGCTCAAGTAAAACCAAGTCCTTGCTGGACTGCTCAGGATGCCAGATCTCATCCTTTCCAAAATATGCCCAGTGCTATCTGCCCAGCTTCTCCCAGACCCCCATTTAGTACCATGAGACCAGCTTCTTCACAGATTTCACAAGTCATGTCAACACAATGACATCGTCGCAGACCATGGGTCCCTGTCCTGTGGATTGCTGCTGCAGCTACTCCTGCTGTCTGCACCATGCCCCAGTGTAAATAAATACACTACGGGAGTTCACAATCCTTAGCAACATCTTAATGCACAACCACAAGTCACCATGCAGCAGCGTGCTGTTCATGTACAAGGTCAACAGTGTTTGACTGCTGCCATGTTGGCCTCTGTCCCTCCTCAAGAACAAAAGCAAATGTTGGGTGAAAGGCTGTTTCCTCATATTCAAACAATGCACCCTACATTGGCTGGTAAAGTCACTGGCATGTTGTTGGAGACTATTACTTCAGAACTTCCTTAAATGCTTGAGTCTCCAGAGTCTCTTCATTCTAATGTTGATGAAGCTGTAGCTATACTACAAGCCCCCTAAGCTGAAGAGGCTGCCCAGAAAGCAGTTAGCAGTGCCACTGATGTTCCAACTGTTTAAAATGATCAGGGACTATGACATAAACTCGTGCTTTCCCCACAAGAACAGGGTTTTTTAGTGCTTTTAGTGCAGGTTGAACTTCCTCCTTCGTTACCATTATTTCTAAATCATATATTACCTTTTGAAATGGTTCAGTGTCAACCAATTCTTTTTAGTATAGTGATTCTAAGAATTTCTTCCATCTTCTTTTGATGTTTCCTGCATCATTCAAGATTTTCCCTATAGACAGTGTGAAAAACAATATATACAAACTTTGTAAGTAAACCAGTATAAAATAAAAAATCTATATAAGAAAAATATTTTCCCTATAGAATACTTTAATATTGCAACTCAAGGTTGAAATTTTGTTCTTCAATTATTTCAGTTTGAGAAATGCTGAATTCTTCGCTTTTAATTTTCTTTCTCTGCTCATTCCATTTTAATAGTTCAATTTGTTTTCGCAAGCTACCCTTTTAAATCAGTTCCTCTCTATTACTTCAGCATTTCTTCCCTTTGTTTTTGGTCTCTCTACATTCTAGTGCAGTTTTCAGCATCTCTTCTGGTATACATTTTGATCTTTTCTTTCTCCTCTGCCCTTTCGTTTTCTTCACGGATGACATCCTTGATGTCATCCCATAGCCCATCTAGTCTTCTCTCATTAGTGTTCAATGCACTAAATCTATTCTTGAAGTGGATTTTAAATTCAAATGAGATATATTTGAGTTTATATTTTATAGGTTTTCTTTTTAAAATGTATTACTTATACCATTATTTACCTTTGTACAATTATTCATACAAATAAAATCATTTCTGTACCTTGTATTTCATATAATTAACTGATCTATTGACCTGTTGCTTTTATCTCCTCATCTCCTTAAGTCTCTATTGCACCTTACCTGTCTCTTCACCTCCCATCCTTCCACTAATCTCTACTGTCCTGGTAAGTTCCTCTTCCTTCTTCCACACTCCTTCTCCTCTTTCCTTATAAACCATCATATATGTATATACCTTGTTATTGTTTGCTAATTGCGATAGCCATATTTTCTTTATCCAGATTCTTGCCAGGTTGATCCTCCCTTGTCTTGGTCCTTGTAGAGTTGTCTGCCCATTCCATTTCTTTTTCCTCTTTCACACACTCCCCAGTGACCCTCCTATTATCACAGTAGTGGTCTTATGTGCTTTTGTGACTGAGTTACCTCATTCAACATAATGCTTTCTAGATTTTCCCAGGTTGTGTTGTACTTTATGACTATTTTATTGTTCTTTAATGCTGTGTTAGTACTTCATTATGTGACTATATCTCATTTTTTCTACCCATTCTTTTGTTGATAAGCATTTGAGCGGTTTCTGTTTCCTTCCTCTTGTGAATAATGCTGCTTTGAGTCTTGGTTCTGATTTCCTTGGGATATATTCCCAATAGTGGAATGGCTGGATCATATGGAATTTCTGCATTCAGCTTTTTAGGAAATGCCAAATTGCCTCCTATAGTGGAGATAGATAGATGATGATAGATAGATAGATAGATAGATAGATAGATAGATGATAGATAGATAATAGAAAGATAGATAGATAAAAAAATTTTCAGTCCCACCAGTAGCATGTGAGAGTTCCAATGTCTCCACATCCTCTTCAACATGCATTGCTTGCTGTCCTATTAAACTTTGCCACAGCTACTGGGGTGAGATGGTGTCTCATTGTGGTTTTGATTCATTTGTTTTGTTTTGTTTTGTGCTTTTGATTTGTATCTTTCTGATTGTTAGTGATTTTGAGCATTTCTTCATGTTTTTGGCCATCCAAGTATCTTCCTTTGTGAAGAATCTTTTCATGTCTTTTGTCCATTTTGCTACCATTTTTTTTTCTTATGGAGGCCTTGTTCAGTGTTGTCAAGTGGAATAAAACCCTTAGTGATCCTATGAATAACAGTTCTGAGCCCTGTCCCATCCTGATCATTTCTGATATACTTGAGCCATTACAGCAGTCACTGTGTCAATCTATCTGGTTCAGATTATTCCTTGCTTTTGCTGACAATTTAGGTGGACTTGTTTTAATTTTCTTCAGCTTTAGTTTTAACTTATGCATAAGTAATTTTGATTTACACATGAGTAATTGATGGTTGGAAACTCAGCACTACCAGCACCTGGTGTCCAGGGCCAAACTGATGTCCCCCAGGGAGGTGCCACCAAAGGGCCCTGCCATCCCCTGCCCACCAGGCCTGAGGATCTGTCCAGCCACCCAAAAGACCTACCCAGCATGCAAACATCTCTGGGGAGTGGAGTGATAATGAGTCAACAAAAGTGACAGCAGATATATGCTCACCTGTCACTGTCAGTTTTCCAGCAAGTTAACAACGACACCCTGATGGGAATAAGCATGATGGAGATACAGCACTCTGGGAGAGGATCAGAGAGTCAATCCAGCTCAACTTTATTGGGATAAGCACTGCACTTATACACACAGGAAAACAGGATAGGGTGGGCTTACAGATGTGGGACATGTGGATTGGCTGGGGGAACCTCAGCCTCGTGAGGACCACTCCCAGCTTAACAAACACTCACTCAAGCCGGTACAGCCAAACACAGGGGAGCTTTCTCTACTCCGTATTAAAGGCTGTTGGGAGGCTTGCACCTGCCTGGAGCTCAGGCGACCCATCCTGGCCAGAGACAATCCCTTCCTCCCCAACATTCCACAACACTCATCCATGTTTATTGTGGCTTTGTTCACAATAGCAAAGAGCTGGAAACAACCCAAATACCCATCAACAAATGAATGGATAGAGAAGCTGTGGTATATTCACACAATGGAATACTATGCTGTATTGAAAAGCAAGGAACTCATGAAATAGTATATTAATTAGAATTCTATCAATTCTATTCTATTATCCTTTATTATATTAATAATATTTATTATACTATATTATATTATATTTAATGCTGTTTGTTGTTGTTAAGTGCCATCTAGTTGGCAACTCATAGCGGCCCTATGAACAAAAGTCCTCAACAATCGCGTGACTTTCATCCTTGCCCCCGGTTCATAGGGTTTCCAGAGGCAAGCTATTTATGGAAGTGGATGCCACTCTTGCTTCCAAGCTCATTTTAACCAGGGAGTGCCACCAAACACTGTCCACCATGGGTAACCTTTATGGCATTTGCCATGTCAGTGTCACAGTGTTCAGCTTCACAGCAACCACAAGTTACCTCTGTATAGCAAGTGGACACACCAGGGCTATATGACCTAGAAGAATGTTTCACCAAAAACAATTAAAGACAGGCCTTAGGACCTAATATATTAATTATTTTATAATTTATATTAGAACCAAAAAAATCAA
>NW_006399922.1:2006089-2007458 GCF_000299155.1 Elephantulus edwardii | reverse complement strand
AGATCTCTTCCAGTCAGTTGGCCAAGTGGTTGTCCTCCAGATTTCTTGGCACAACTTGGTGAGCACATCTAGGGCAGCATTTGTTAATTGAAATATGTCAGCTGGTATACCATCAATTCCTGGGACCTTATTTATTGCCAATTCTTTCAAGGCAGCATGAACTTCTTCCTTCATCACCATAGGCTCTTGCTCATATGTTGTTTCCTGAAATTCTTCTGTGTCTGCCAATTCCTTTTGGTATAATGACTCAGTATACTCTTTCCATCTTCTTTTAATACTTCCTGGATCATTTAATATTCTGCCCAAAATATCCTTAAGTATTGCAGTTCGAGGTTTGAATTTGTTCTTCAGTTCCTTCAGCTTAAGAAATTCCAAGCAAATTTGGCACTTTTGATTTTCTGACTCCAGCGCCTTGCACATTTCATTGTAATACTTTGTCTTCCCATGCTGCCTTTTGAAATCTTCTGTTCAGCTCCTTAATATCTTGATTTTCCCCACCTCTGGTTTGACTTCTTTGTGCTCTAGTGCAATAGTCAGAGTTTCTTCTGACATCTACATTGGTCTTTTCTTCCTCCTCTGTCTTTGTACTGCCTTTTTGCACTCTTTCTGGATGATATTCTTGGTATCCTGCTTTTCCTGTCAGATAGTTTTCTAAATCTGAGCATTCAGTTAAGACAGACTAGGAAGAAGGATTGGCCATCCACTTTCAAAATAGCAGGTCTCCAAAACCCCTGTGTACAATAGAGCACACTTAGACTAGCAGATAGGGCAACTGAGGTGGAACTTTCAAGTATGGAAATACAAAGTAAGAGGAACAGTTGTAAGCAGACACTAGTGACTAGAATGTGGAATGTGAGATCCATGAATATAGGAAAATTAGATATTGTTAAGAAAGAAATGGAATGTATAAATATTGACATACTAGGTATTGGCAAGATGAGATGGACTGGCATGAGGCATTTTGAGTGAGATGATCGTATGATCTACTATGCTGGAGATGAAAAGGTGAGGGAAAATGCAATTGCTTTCATAGTTAAAAAAATCATTTCTAGATGTGTCTTGAAATATGTAATTGTGAGTGACAGGATAATATCCATACACATACAAGGAAGTCCAGTGACTACAACTAACATTCAGATATATGCATCAACAACCAGAGCCAAAGAAGAGGAAATAGAACATTTCTACCAACTTTTGCAGCCGGAGATCGATCGAATAATGCAATCCCAATACAAATACCAACCCCATTCTTCAACGAGATGGAAAAGGCAATCTCCAATTTCGTATGGAATGGAAAAAAGCCCCGAATAAGCAAAGCACTCCTCAAGAATAGAAGAAAGGTAGGAGGTATCTCACTCCCTGATTTCAA
>NW_006399922.1:1996052-2001260 GCF_000299155.1 Elephantulus edwardii | reverse complement strand
ATTGAGCCTCAATCCATATTGTAGGTTGCAGTCCTTGACACCCTGCAGCAGGTGCTTCAGGTCCTCCTCAGTTTCAGCAAGCAGGGTTGTGTCATCCGCCTAACGCAGATTGTTGATAAATCGTCCACCAATCTTGACCCCACATTTCTCCTCATAGAGCCCAGCCTCCCGGGTAATCGGTTCTGCATATAGGTTGAAAAGGTATGGAGATAGGACGCATCCCTGGCGTACGCCCTTCCCCATTTTGAACCATTGGGTATTATTGTCATGACAGGAGTCCAGAATGAAGGCTGCATAGTGGAGTGGACCTGAGGGGAGGGATTGCATAACAGTGAAAGAGTTTCACTTTTTAAGGAGAAGAATGAATTGGGGGGAGGGGGTCGGCAGGAAGAAAAATGCAACAATGAGTGACTGGAAACCCTACGTCTCCATGAACTTCCATTAAAATTAATTTTGAAAAAAAGTGACCAAAGACCTGGCACATCATATAGGGTTCGCAAGGGGGAGTGGGGAGAAAGCTATTGGTAGGGCAAGGAGAGGGAATGGAGCAGGATGATGGTGGGGCCAAGTGGGGGAATGGAACCATGGCACCTGTGACAAAAGGGGTGAAGGCAACACTGCATCTGTGTAAAACACTGCATCTGGGGAAAGATCTTTCATCTGCTCTTTTGGGTAGAATACTTGTCTGTTAGAGAATTGCTCTAAAGCTAGACATTCAAAGTAGAACAGACTAGAAAGAAAGATTGGCCATCCACTTCCTAAATAACAGGGTTTTGAAAACCTTATCTACATTGAACACAATTAGATTAGACTAGCAGATGTGTCAGCAGAGGCTGAGGCCTCCTACTGGGAAGCACATAGGAGGAGGAATAGTTGCGAACAGACACTAGTGATTGGAACATGGAATGTGAGCAGAATGATTGTAGGAAAAATGGACTTTAATAAGGAAGAAATGGACTGGCTAAGGATATTTTAAATTAGATATTGAATATGATATTGAATATTATCTACTATGCTGGAAATGGAAATAAAAAGGTGAGGAAAAATGAGGTTGCACTCATAGTCAAGAAGATAATTTCTAGATCCATCCTGAAATGTAATGTGAGTGATAGGATAATACCATATGCAAATAAGATCTGTTAATAACCACTATCATTAAAATATATGCATCAACAACCAGGGTCAAAGAGGAAGAAATAGAAGATTTCTACCAACTTTTGTAGTTGGAAATGGATCAAATGTGCAACGAAGATGCATTAAAATAATGACTGACTGGAATGCAAAAGTTGGAAACAAGGAAGAAGAACCAGTAGTTGGAAAACATTGTCTTGCTGACAGAAATGAGGCTGAGATAGAATGATAGAATTTTATACCATCAATGATTTATTTATTGTAAATGCCTTTTATAAAAAACCAAAACTGACGGGTATACACATGGAGCTCCAGATGGTCTACACAAGAATCAGATAGATTACTTATGTGGAAAGAATTATTGGAGAAGATCAATATCAGCTGTGAAACTAGGCCAGGTGCTGATTGTGGAACAGACCATCAACTACTCATATGCGAGTTCAAACTGAAGCTAAAGAAAATCAAATCAAACCCAAAAGAACCAAAATGTGACCTTGTATCTATTCCACCTGAATTTAAAAAAACATCTCAAGAGCAAGTTTGAGGCCTTGGACACTAATGAGTGAAGGCCAGATGAGCTGCAGGAGGATATCAAGAAAATCATCCATGATGAATGCAAAAGGTCAGTACAAAAATAGAGGAGTAAGAAAAGATTTAGATGGATATCAGACAGACTCTGAATATTGCACTGGAGTACTAAGAAACCAAGAAACTTAAGGATCTGAACAGAAGATTTCAAAGAGTATCTCAAGAATTTATATCAATAAGTATATAATAATAAAGAATAATTAATAATTGTTTAAAAGAAAATTGATTAAAACTGTTAACCACTGAAATGCTTGGTCGGGTCTACAATTAACACTCTTGGAACCAGGAGCCAGTAAATCAGAAGATTAATTAGATTAGGAAAGGCAGCTGTCAGGGACCTCTCCAGAGTGCTGAAGTGAAAAAATATCAGTCTAGAGACTAAGGTGTGCCTGATCCAGACCATGGTCTTCATAATTACAGAGAGCTGGACAAAAAAATAAGCATATCAGAAGAATTGTTGCCTTTGAGTTCTACTGCTGAAGAAGAGTATTGAACATGGACTGCCAAGAGAAAAACAGGTCTATCCTGGAGAGGCTTTCTGTAGGCAAAGGTTTTGAAGCTCTGTCTCACATACTTTGGGCATGTTGCCAGGAGGGACAAGTCCTTGTAGCAGGATATCATGCTTGGAAGGGTGGAGGGACAGCACAGGAGAGGAAGCCCCTGGATGAGGTGGATTGACACAGTGACTGGGGTAATAGGAGCAGGTGAATTAGAGACAGTGAAATTGGCTCAGGATAGGACAGGGTTCAGAGCTATTGTACATAGGGTTGCTATGAGTCACGGACAATTTGATGCCACATAACAACAACAACAACAACTGATGGTTTGTTCCAAAGTCAGCTGCTGATATTGAAGTTCTGAACTCTTTCCACAGATGTAGTCAGTCTGATTCCTCCATAGTCCATGAGGTGAGTACCATGTGTACAGTCACCTTTTATGGTTCTTTTACCCATAAAGCTCAGATCTGAAATCACCCCTGTAACTCAACTTCCAGTCAAACAATAGATAGATCTGTATAGTAATAGAATGAACTTTATAGCATTTTATTAAAGAAACCTTTTTCTAGGCTTGTTGTACTTCCACATAAATTTGGTATTTGCACTTCTTTCCAAGAGAGATTTGTTTGTGTTTTGGCCATTCATGGTATATTTATTCTTCTTCTCGAACATCATAATTCAAACGTATAAGTTCTCCTTTCATTTTACTTATTCAGTATCCCACTTTTATATGCATGAAATGACTGAAGACTGTGATTTAGATCATGTACACCTTTATCCATAGGGTGACATCTTTGCTTTATACCACTGCCAGGGTCCTTGGAAGCAGATCTGTCCAACTCAGTACACTGAGTGCAGCATCCAGAGATGGACTGTGGTTTAAAGAAAAATGAAATCTTTGACCATTTCCCTCATCTCTCCATTTGCATTGTGTTGTTTACTGGTGAGGATTCCCCCCCCATTATGTGTGTAATCCATAATGGAAAACTATAGTCTTTGAGCTTCATCCCCAAGTATTTCATATTGTCCACTACTGTTGTGAATATTTTCTAACGCTTCTATGTAAGTTTAATTTTTAATTCTTTGCTGAATCAATAGGAATGTAACTGACGAGCTCTGGTAGCCTAGTGACAAAAAGCTGTACTGCAATTCCAGAGGTGAGTGGTTTGAATCCACCAGGTGTTCTGCTGGAGAAGGAGGGACAAACTCCTCCTGTACCAGTCAGATCTGATTTGATGGTACACACACACACACACACACACACATTTAAAAAAATTAAAAAACAGGACTGTAACTGAGTTTGGTTGTGGGGTGGTTTTTTTTTTTTGTTTGATTTTTCAATTGTTTTGCCATTTTAAAGTTTTGGAGATACAATTTCTTTTTGTGTATTAGTCTTTTAGCTCACAGCTTTGCCTAATTCACTTTTTCATCCTTACAGCCCCACAATCACCTGGATATGCTTTTCTTGATTTCTGATTTAGTCAATTAGGTTTTAGATTTAACACATGGCAGGGAAATGCCATTTCTTTATTTGTTGAACCTTCCTCTTACATGAAAAATGACTCATACAACTTCTTATTTATTATTTTAGTTATGCAATTCCGTTTACTGCTTAGTTGGAAAAAACTACAGGCTTTTACCACAGATTATCATGAAACATTTCCTGCCTGTTTAAACAAAACGCCATGTGCTCTCTGTAAACAGTGTTGACCCAGATTCTCATCCATCATTGCAGACTTCCACATTTTAAGCAAGCAAACAGCTTGGTATCTCATCTGTTGTTGCTCCATTTCTTTTCTTGCAGTTAAATGTGCGAAGTACAAAGTGCACAGTGAATACACATTTGGATAAATCCAAGGCAGCATGCTTGACAATGAAGCAGCTTGATTCTGCTTGCATAAGTACTGTATAGTTAAGTGATGAAAGAAGCAAAAATTTAAACATACTTAAGTTGGATGGATGCAAAGGCAATATATAATCAGAGTTTGATTAGACATTTAATTCATTAACTACCTTAATCAATTGTAATTCATGTTATAAAATAAAATGTCTATCAATGAGTGAATGACAATATATGACTCAAAGTTTCAGTCAAACAAAGACATTTTTCAAAATTGTTAAAAGGAACTTCATAGGCCTCAGACAAACTTTGAAAAATTAGTGAACACACTTTCAAGCTAACAAGCCTCACTACACTTAAGGTATCTTGGGAGTCAGGGGAGAAACAATTTGGATGGATGAGTGCTTTAAAACAAAATATTATTCCTGTATATTATTAGATGTCAGGGATATCTTCGCTGATGTCAGACAGATCCTGGCTGAAAGAAGAGAATACCAGAAGAATGCATATTTGTGTTTTATTGACCTTGCAAAAACATTTGACTATGTGGATCATAATAAAGAATGAGAATCCCAGAATACTTGATTGTGCTTATGTGAAATCTATACTTAGAACAAAAAGCTATACTGCGACCAGAGCAAGGGAACATTGCATGGTTTAAGATCAATACGGGTGTGCATCAAGGTTATATCCTTTCTCCACACGTATTCAATTTGTATGCTGAGCAAATTGTGAAACTGGACTCTATGAAGAGGAGTGTGGCATTGGGATTGAGAAGACTCATCAACAACTTGTTTTATGCTGATGACATGCCTTTGCTTACTGAAAGTGAAGAACCTGTGAAATGCTTGCTGAAGAAGATCAAGGACTACAGAAGATCTTCGGTATGGATTACATCTCAACTTCAGGAAGACTTAGATCCTCACCACAGGCCCAGAGTCAATATTATAATGCAGTGGGGAGGGGGGGGGATCTGAAGCTCTCAATTATTTCCTTTTATTATTTATTTATTTATTTTTTAGAACTTAATTCACTTTATTTGTTATAGAAAATCCACTAAGTGGTGGCCACAGCTGGAGCCTGAATCCTCTGCTCAGAGACTCTGGTGTGAGTCTTTACAAGATGATCTGTGAATTCCTGGTAGGGAGACTT
>NW_006399922.1:1958675-1989962 GCF_000299155.1 Elephantulus edwardii | reverse complement strand
CCCTAGCTCTAAGAGAGATGCAAATCAAAACAACTATGAGATATCATCTCACCCCAGTAAGAATAGCAAAATTTAATAGAACAGCAAACATCAAATACTGGTGAGGTTGCGGAGAATCTGCTATTTCTTGCAGGGAAACTGTGACAATTCATAATTAAATGTGGAACACCAGAAAACTAATTGGAAAGTCGCTGTACTGTTTGTTGTTGTGTGCTGTCAAGTCAGAACTAACAGCTGACCCTCCAACAGGTTTTCAGAGGCAGTAAATTACAAGAAGGACACTGTCCATCATTCTTATGTAGAGTAGCTGATGGATTTGGATCGTGTGACTTGGGATTGGCAATTTTGTTCCTTACCGCTAGGCCACCAGAGCTCCCTGTGTATTGGCAGAGTTTGTGAATACTCTCCCCTCAAATTATCATGTAAGTGACAACCTGGTCATTTTATTACTGGTTAGCTTGCCGGACAGCCATCCTAGGAGGAATGTATTCACAAATTGTGAAGATGACACGGAATCCAACAGAGTATATTCTGAGAACTTGATAGCACTTGAAAACAGACCAATAAACAGAACTTCTAGACATCTTTGTAGTATTTTATATATAATTTTGAAAAAGGCCAGGTTACCTTTGGCCATGGTCATCTTAAAAGTATTCACAAGGCACCCAGTACATATAACTTCCAGACAGCTAATGGTGTTTTAATTACAAATACTCAAATGTCACTGAGCATGGAGGACAGCCCCTAACACAAAGTTAAAACACTCAAACAGAAAAGTGAAACTGTAATGAAGCAAAGTTACATGTGGGAGAAAAATCAATTCAGAAGAAGAAAAAACTCACCATGACCTAGTGGGATTCAGAACAGGTACGCAAGGATGGTTCAACATAAAAAAACAAACAAACAAACTATCAGTGTAATTCATCACATTAACAAAGCAAAGAACAAGAACCATATGATCTTATCAATTGATACAGAAAAGGCCTTTGACAAAATCCAACGCCCTTTCCTGATTAAAACACTCAACAAAATGGAAATATAGGAGAATTTCCTCAACATGGTAATGAGCACATATGCAAACCTGAGAGCCAACATTGTTCTCAACGGGGAGAGATTAAAGGCATTCCCTTGGAGAACAGCAATTAGGCAAGGATGCCCCCTATCACCTCTCTTATTTAATATTGTATTGGAAGTCCTAGCAATAACAATAAGACAAGAGAAGGAAATAAGTATCCAAATTGGCAAAGAGGAGGTAAAATTACCCTTATATGCAAGTAATATGATAGTATACTTAGAAAACCTAAAGACTTAGTAAGAAAACTACTGGACATAGTTGACCAATTCAGAAAAGTGGCAGGATGTAAGATCAACATACAAAAAAATCAATTGGATTTCTCTACAAAGAGAATACAGAATTGGAGCTAAGAAAAACAATACCCATCACAATAGCTAATCATGAGATTAAATCTAACTAGAAACTCAAAGGATCTATTCAAAGAAAATTACAAAACATTACTACAAGAAACAAAAAGAGACCCAGAGAAATGAAAAATATACATTGCTCATAGATAGGAAGACTCAATATTGTGAAAATGACAATATTACCAAAGGCAATTTACACATTCAATGCAATCCCAATACAAATATCAATTCCATTCTTCAATGAAATGGAAAAGGCAATCTTCAATTTTATTTGGAATGGAAAAAGACCCCCAAATAAGCAAAGTACTCCTTAAAAAGAGAAACAAAGTAGGAGGCATCTTACTCCATGATTTCAAATTCTACTATATTGCTCTGGTGTTCAAGACAGCATGGTACTGGTGTAATGACAGACACATAGATAATGGAATAGAATTGAGAACCCAGAAATCAGCCCATCTACCTATGGCCAACTGATTTTTGATAAGGAGATTAAATCAATTAAGTGGGGAAATGACAGCCTTTTTAAGAAATTCTTTTGGCAAAATTGGAAAAAAACTATCTGCAGAAAACTCAAAGAAGATCCACACCTCACACCATATAAAAAAACCAACTCAAAATGAATCAAGGAAAAAAAAAAAAAAAGAAAGAAAAAAAAAATGAATCAAGGACTGAGGACTAAAACCAAACACTATAAACTTCATTAGAGAAAAGCTTGAAAGAACCCTAGAAGCCCTAATCCACAACATGAACAGTCTTACAAGCATCCTGAAAAACCTACAACCGTGAAAGGATAAAATAGATGAATGGGACCTTCTAAGAATCAAATATCAACGCACATCTAAAAACTTCTCCAACAGGGTAAAAAGTGAAGCCACAGAATTGGAAAAAATACTTGGTAATGACATGTCTGGTAAGGAACTTATATCTAGAATGTATAGAATACTCAAGCACCACAACAAGATAAACAACTCAGTTGCAAAATGGGCACAGGATATGAACAGACCCTTCACCAAAGAATACATTCAGATGGCAAACAAACACATGAATGTTCAAAATCCCTAAATGTTCAAAATGTTAAAAATCCCTAGTTCTAAGAGAGATGCAAATCAAAACAACTATGAGATATCACCTCATCCCAGTAAAAATAGCAAAATCCAACAGAGCAGTAAACAACAAATGCTGGCAAGGTTGTGGAGAAACTTGAACCCTTATCCATTGTTGGTGGCAGTATAAAATGGTGGAACTATGGAAGGCGGTATGGTGCTTTCTCAAAATGTTGCAAATAGAAATACCATTTGACCCAGCAATTCCACTACTGGGAATATATCCTAAAGAAATCAGAACTGCCACCCAAGCAGATATAAGCACACTCATGTTTATTGTGGCTTTGTTCACAATAGCAAGGAGTTGGAAACAACCCAATTGCCCATCAACAAACAAAAGGATAGAGAAGCTCTGGTGTATTCACACAATGGAATACTATGCTGCATTGAAAAACAAGGAACTCATGCAATATTATACAAAATGGGTGACCCTGGAGGATATTATGCTAAGTGAAATATCTCAATCACAAAAGGACAAATACTGCATAAGGCCATTGTTATAAAACAGGACTGACATTGGGTTTGGAGGAAAACCAAGAAAAGAGGGGATAAACAATGAGCCCTGCATTGAAACAGATGAGGGAGAGAACTGTTTTAAAGGGATATAAGTGAAGGGGCAGCAGAAACCCCACTTTTTTATAACCCCCCATTAGCGCTGGAGGCAGAAGCGGGCCATAAAAATTCTTGGCTTAGGGCAAATACGGGTGCCCCGGGCAAAGCCTAGTCTGTCCTGGAAAAAGTAAGGAATTAATTAGTGTCTACGTGACACAAAAGAAGTAAAGGCAGGGAAAGTAGCCAGTCCATCAAAAGTCAACCCACCAACCAAGATCGCAATCTCCCCGCCCTAACAAGGGCACTCAAAAGAGCTATAAAAGCAAGCGGGAGGGGAAACTCGGGGCCTTTTTCCTTCACCACCATCCTAGGGAAGGGAAAAAGCCTCCGAGCGTGGAAAATTAAATAATAAACGCTCTTGAAATTTCAGACGTGTTTTTGGATTTCTTTGAGGGGCATTTCGTGGGCACAACAATAAGATTAGATATTATTTGCATGACAAGAGTCCAGAATAAGAGCTGCATAGTAGAGTAGACTGGGGAGGGGGGGAGGGAAGCGAGGATTGTATGACAATGAAAGAATTTTTTTTTCTTTTCAAAGAGAAAAGTGAACTGGAGGGGAGGGGTAGACAAGGAGGAAAATGTGCAACAATGAATGAATAGAAATCCAAGTTCTCTATATTTCATTAAAATTTTGGTTAAAATTAAAAAGTGAATAAAAAACTATAGTTGTTACTAAAAGTAATGACCATAGGGAGATTAGAATATATTGCATCCATGGGAGAAAATTAAAAGTCCATTTACATTCAATATAAAAAAAAAGTGTCTTTGAAATTGTAAATGTGTTACTAGAAATTGACAATTCAATATTTAAACCCCCAAAATTACAACAAAAAGGCATTAAAGCACTAGTCAGAATCCCTAAGAAGTAAAAAATATAAGAACTTAATCTAGTTCATCCAATATTCAAATAACAGGAATTCCAGAAAGAGGAAACAAAGAAAGAAAAAGAGGGAATAATATTTTTTTTAAATATAAGAACATTTCTCTGATTTAAAAGCTGAATTTTCAGGATAAAAGAGGTCATTGAGTCCTTAACAAAATTAATTGAAAAATAAGCAAACAAGCAAAAAAACCTTCCAGAAACAA
The DNA here is from genome assembly GCF_000299155.1 of Elephantulus edwardii. NCBI lineage: Eukaryota > Metazoa > Chordata > Mammalia > Macroscelidea > Macroscelididae > Elephantulus > Elephantulus edwardii. The sequence continues at coordinate 1,985,737 of NW_006399922.1, read as the reverse complement.
AAACCAATCTCAAAGTACATCACTGTAAAATTTGAAAATAATGGAGTTAAAGAAAAGATTCTAAAAGTTTCTGGAAGTTCGAAGGAAGGAATATTAGGTAAATTTTGATGTATAAAAAAAATCACTTCAAAATATAGGAAGCTCTGATGGCCCAGTGACAAGGAATTGTACTGTCAGCCCAGACACATGGTTTGAATCTGCTAGCTATTCTGTGGGAGAAAATGGACAATGGCTTCCCATGGGATTAAGTGCCTCTGAGAACCCACTGGAGGGTCAGCTATGAGTCAATCCCAACTCAATGGTACAAAACAATAGCAACAATTCTGTGGATTGGTTGGTGGTTCTGAACTGAGATCTGTACATGCTGGCTGTAAGGGATGGGGTATCTCTTTCTCATGTTTAACAACTTCAGTTAGGGTGACTGATGCTTGCACCCACAGTCTCTTATCTTTCAGGAATCTAACCTGGGTTTGTTCCTAGGGTTAAAATATTCACAGCAGCAAGCGACAGCAAGCCCAGAACACAAATATATTTCAAGCCTCTACTTGCAACTTGCATGTCCTACTGGCCAAAGTAGGTTATGTGACAGCCCAGAGGCAAGGTAGAGATCATCCAGGGATATGGAGACAGTGAAATGTGTGGCTCATTTGGTCACTGCAACAACCACGTTATCACAAAAAGATTAGAGATTAAATGTATCTGTCTTCAATATTATCTCTGAAATCCAAAAGTCAAGAAAGGGAAAATGATTTCTAATCTTCAAAATTATGAGAAAGATTTTCTAACAGAATCCCTTGCTCAGCCAAACTACTAAACACTGGTAAGCGTAGAAGAATTAGAGGAGCACGCGAGTCTTAAAAAAGTTTCGTATCTTCTCATGTACTCCACCAAAATAAGAGAAGGATTTCAGGAAATAGATCTGACTCTAGAGAGGGGTAAAGAAATTTCCCAGGATGATGGGTCTGTAGAAGGCCTCAAGCTCAGCTGGTCCACACTGCAGTAAAAGGACAGAAGACTCCAGGAAAACACAACCATAAAAAAAAAATGTGTGTCTATAAATAACATGTATATTTCATATAATGGATTTTTCAGAATCATTTGCTCATACTGAGAGAAATTACTGAGCTGTGGAAGAGAAGTTGAAGATCAACAAGTAATAAAAATTCAAAGTCATTGCTGTTGCATAAGAACTGACTCATCACTGGCCCTCCAGCAGGTTTTCAGAAGTAGTTAATCACCAAGGAGGAGACTGCCCATCTTCCAACTTGTGTGCTTTTGGGTTGGTAGTGCAACTTCTTACCTCCCTCCAGAGCTCCCTAGACCCCTAGAATTCCCCTGAATTAGTGATGGATACATTAAAAGCAAGCAATCTTGATTAAGGAAACAACTATTAACACTAGGAAAAATAAAGAACTGTACAGCAAAGAAATAGACAATAATTATATTATGGTTTGATTTCAAACAGTATTTAGACCTACCCCAACACTACTGCTCTTGAATGAATTGTAACCCATAATGACCTACCATTGTGTTTGTAAATCCTCCAGACTTTGCATCTTCCTTGAACTGCAGCTATTTCATTTACCAGCCCAACAAGTAGCATACTATGCCACCAGGACTCCAAGCTGAACACTTTTTACATTTCATAACAATAAAATCATTCATTCACCCACATTTTTTATACAGTATGTAGGGAGCACTGGTGGTCTAGTGGCAAGAAGCTGCACCGCAATCCCGAAAACACATAGTTGAAATCCACGAGCAGCTTCATGGTAAAACGAAGAACAATCTCCTGTTTGATTAGCAGTCTCTGAAAACCTGCCGTGGAGGGGAGGGGGTGGGTGAGCTATGGTTCAGTTCTCACTCGATGGTGCACAACATGTAATTATTTGGAGATGCTGAAGAAGAAGAAAAAGTGCTTGTGTATGACACGATGAAGGGAAGGAAGCCTTGCTTTACATAATGTGGAATCAAGAATTAGTACCTGAAACTAAGAATGAAATGAATCCACAGCAGTGTCATGATTCACTCAGAGCTTTCCAAAATCATCTTTATTCTCTTTCTCTCACTGCCAATGATCTGGAACTGAGTCACAGCAGCCTCCATTAGGTTTCTGGGGCTATGAATTGCATGATAGGAGAATGCCCATCTTTCTTTGTCCTCGTGGATTTGAACCACTAGAGATGATTATGTCATTCATGCTCCCTCTGTTAAGGGGAAAAAAATGGAAAAAAAGAAAGAAAAAGATATTAAAGTACACATCAGAATGAATTCCACACTTTATTTTTAACTGAGTTATCATGCTTGAAAGTGTGGAGGGACAGCTCAGGAAAAGAAGACTGTGGGAGAAATGGATTGACACGGGGACTGCGGCAATGGGGGTAGGTGTGTTGGAGTCAGTGAGACTGGCTCAAGATGGGGCAGGGTTCAGCGCTACTGTACACAGGGTTGCAGGTGACTTAACAAGTACATAACAATATTGTTTAATAGACTTTCCTCAGCAACTTAAATAAAGCTGCCAGGCCTCTACCCTAAAAAAAAAAAAAAAAAAAAAAAGATTTTAAATGGAAGAGTCACCAGAAGTAAAACATTTGCAAACTATGTCTTATGCTTGATTTTTAAAATATCTCACCTTGCTCCCAAAATGCAAGGGGCAATATTTTGTGAGTGAACCAACAGCACAGAAGAGCAAAGGAGGGCTCAGGATTATTTGGGTGGACATTTGGACGAGTTCTAGAAGATCACCTCTTGTTCTCTTTGTGATGATGACCTGTTCATGGCTCCAAAGGAGCTCACTCACCCAGTGATATGATCACTAAGTGTTTTATTAAGTGTACTTCTTGTGTTTCAAAAATCATGAGTAAAGTGACTCCATAGAGAACAGATCCTAAAGGAATAAGTTGCCTGTCCTAGAGGGGATAAAAAAAGAAAAAGTCTCATAAGCTTCCTACGTCATGTGCTACTGAGAGTGTTGACTAATCCATATTTACACACACACACACACACACACACAAACTAGTCAAAACACAAAGAGACTCCTGACTCAGCTCTGTCTTCACACAGCCAGAGATAAAAGATGACTGCCCACAAAGTGAAGAAGGCTGCTGTTTTCATCACCCCAGCCTCGTTTTCAATCTTGTCTCAACTCCCTTCAGCCCTTTTTCCTATCAAGGCAAGAATGGGAAACCATAGGCATAAACTTGTTTCCTAACATGTGCATTTTAAACTTTTGTAGATAATTTGTTTATAAACTTTATCCCTTTTTATGAAAAAAATCACAAGTTATTTTCTTCTATTTTTATCCCAGCAGCATGCCTGCATTTGTTTATTTATAGGAGGTACACAAATGTCCTGGCTTCAACTATGATTTGAACTAATGTTTCTTATTAAAAATGCAAAAATGTGGACACCAGTCATGTGGGGATCTTGTTAAAAAGCAGATTTAGAGTCAGGTCTGGCAGGGTCCTAGGATTCTGCGCTCCTAACAGCTCCCTCAAGATCCTGAACTTCTGGTCCATGCACTATGTTTTCAGCAGCAAAACTGTAAGCTATTGATCAAATAAGATATTGTAATTTGTCAAGTATTGCACTTTATATAGTAGAAGAAGCCTTTCAATGTCTCAACCAGTTTGCTTGCATATGCACTCTGACTGGTTAGGGCTTTTACTAGTTCATTGGTTTTTTTGGTAGAAGTTCTTTGTAAAGTCCATTCTTTCATAATTTGTAGTATTGGTAAAAAACCAGAAGTGTTGACATCAGAGATAAAATTAATCATATCAAATGCTGTATTTATTTTGATCAAATAGTAATCTTAAGAGATACTCTGCTAAATCACATTTACTGTAAATAAGTAAGTTAATATCATTGTGGTTGTTAGATGCTTTCAAGTTGACCTTGACTCATTGTCACTCTAGCGTACATCAAAACGCTGCCTGATCTGGCACAATTCCCACAATTTCTGCTCTGCTAAGTCCATTCATTGTTGTAATCACTGTGTTAATCTATCTCTTTGAGGGTCTTCCTCTCTATGATCTTGCCAAGAACAATTTTTCCTTTCAAGTACTGGCCTCTTATGAAAACATTCCCAAAGTATGAGAGATTGCCACCATTGTCTTTAAGGAGCATCTTGGATTAACTTCTTCCAAGACACACTGGTATGTTCTTTTGGCAGACTGATAGTCTGTCAATCAAATAAATTAAATCAGTGGAAAGAGATGGTGGGAAAACTCAGTATTCTCAGTCAAAACAATGTCAAGGGTTAACTGTGGCAGATTATCAATTGCTCATATGCAAGTTCAAATTTATTACCAGGAAAATTACAACAGTTCACAAGAGTGAAAATATGTGCTTGAGTATATCCTACTTGAATTTGGAGATCATCTCATGAACAGATTTGATGGCACTGAACACTAGTGAGTCCAGATGAGCTGCAGGATGACAGTAAGGACAAAATACATGATAAAAGCAAAACATCATCGAAATAGCAGAGAAAAAGTGACCACAATGAATGTCAGAAGACACTGTGAAACTTGTTCTTAAGGAGAGAGAAGTTAAAACAAATGGAAGAAACGAAGCAGACGATCTCAAAGCGTGGCTCAAGATAACAAAGCCAAACATTATAGGGAAATATACAAAGACCTGGAATTATAAAATAAAAGGGGGAAATGCCCTCAGCATTTTTCAAGATTTCTTCAAGACCTGAAGGACAAATTCAAACTTTGAGTTGTAATACTGAAGGATTGTACAGGCAAAATATTGAGTGACTCAAAGAGGAAGGAAGGAATATAGAGACACTGCATCAAAAAGAATTTGCCAGTGCTTCACAATTTTGGGAGGTGGGATATGGATAAGAACCGATTACACTGAAAGAAGAGGCCAAAGCTGTATTGGCAGCATTGGTTCAAAATAGAGTTCAGGAACTGATGGAAAAACCAATTGAGATATTTCAACAAACAGATGCCTTGGTGGAGATGCTTACTGTGTATGTCAAGAAAGTGATTCAACAGGTTGTAGAAATTATAGAACATTATCATTAATAGCATCTGCAAGTAGCATCCTGTTGAAGATAATTAAAAATTAGTTGGAGCAGTACATCAATAGGGAACTTCCAGAAATTCAAGCTGGATTCAGAAAAGGCTGTGGAATGAGGGATATTATTGCCAACACCAGATGGATCCTAGCTAAAAGTGTAGAACAGAAAGCTGTTTACCTGTGTTTTATTGACTATGTGAAGGCACTTGATTCTGTGTGTCATTACAAACTACGGATTACACTGTGAAGAATACTAATTCGAGAACACTTAGCTGCGCTCATGTAAAATCCATGCACAGATCAAGAAGCAGCCATCTAAACAGAACAAGGGGATGCTGTGCCATTAAAAATCAAGAAAGGCACACATCAGGTGCTCACCATATCTATTCCGCTTTTACGCCAGCAATCCTTTATCTGTTGGGCTTCTTACCAAAAGGTTGGATTGAACACACCAACCACTTCACAGGAGAAAAAAGGGGTGTTTTCTTCACCTCAGAATCCCAATGCAATGCTATCATGAGTCAGAATCAACTCAGAGGTAGCAGATTTGGTTTCTGAGTGGGTGGGTGGGTAAAGTATATAAAAAAGAACATGGCATCAGATTGGAAGAGGGTTGATTAATAACCTGTGATATTCATTAACATTTGCAATACTTGGATGACACAATCTTACATGCAAAAAATGAACACCTAAAGGGTTTAGTGATGGAACTTAAAGACTTAGGAAGGATTACACTCCAACATAAAGGAAAAAGACATCCTCACAACTAGGCCAGTAACCAGTATCATGATAAATGGAGCAAAGATTGAAACTGTCAGAATCTCTTGAATTGGTTAGGCTCAGCTGAGGTGTCCTCTTTCCAGAGTGTGTCTATCTTAACGTCAGACTCTAGATCTTAATTCCTGTTTCTCAGCCCTGAGATGTTTCCATGAATGTGACTTCTGGGCTCCATTCTAGTGTGGGAAGCCTGGACATCAGGACTTATTAATGTAGGGAAGGAGGATTCTGAATGAAGGCATGGTGGGCAGTCTGTGTAGACAGAGGGGGCCAGTTCAGGCTTTCAGTCTTGACAGGAAATAGAGAAGCAAGTTGTAAGAAGGAGGTGGCAAGTCAGAGGCTGGGTTGTGGCTTGCAGGCTTATTATAGAACAGGAGCATCTGATACCCCAGGACTTGAGGAAACCCCTTCCCTTAGAGTCACCAGGGAGAAATGCAAGGAATGGGGTGAGTGGCCGCACAAGGAAGAAGAGGCATGCCCCACCAGCAAACTCCTTCAGTGTCAGAGAGATTCCCAGGAAAATGAGAGCTGCCACAGGGGTACAAGCTTTTCGGGCTCTTGTGCTGTCACAGGCTGACAGACTCAGGTGGGGCAACACCTTGGCTGAGAACGAGGAACTTGGGGCAGGATTGGCCTGTGTGCTGAGCTCGAGTCAAGGGAAACCAGGCTGGGCATGCTTAGCCCAAGGGCGTATGCAGGTCAAGACGTGCTTATTATGTCAAGTCTCAGAACTAGGCAAATTCCATTTCTGAGTAGAAGAAATTACTAGAATCAAGCATCCTCCCCTCCCCCCCAATGGCTTCCCTTCCTTCAAAGCATATCCAGGCCAGGTCAGACCTTGTTTCCCGATTGATTAAAATTATTTACTTCCACAGCTACTCAGTGTTTTTGCAGGAAAGTTTGTGACAAACATCACCTCTCTTGATGTTAAAGAAAAACAGATCTTTTTCCAAATAAGAGCTTGTCTGAAACAAACACCAGATATTTTCTTCTCTTTTGCTTTCCCTCTGTCATTGTAATTTGTTTATGCTTCTATAGCATCAAATGAGTCTATTCACATTCCCCTGATTATCAAAACTGAAAGGAATTCTGACCCATAGTGAGTAGAGGTTGGGACAGAACAGCCTTGTGTGGTGTCCTAGGTGGCAGGCTTTCCAAAAGCAGATGGCTACATTTTCCCCACAGACCTGCTAGCATATTTGAACCACTAACATTTCATTAGCATGTGTGGACTTAACTATTCAATCATCAGGGCTCCTTTGAAGGTTGCTTCTTGTGTACCATCAAGTCAGAACTGACTCATAGCTGACCCTCCAGTAAATTTCTAGAGGCAATAAATTGCACAGAAGGAATTGCCCCTCTTCCTCCTGGAGGGCAGCTGGTGGATTTGAACCACAGGACCTTGGTTTGGCAGTGTACTTTCTTACCACTAAACCACCAGAGCTCTCTGCAAGTTGTTTGCTGTTTTTATGTGCTGTTGAGTCAGAACCGACTCACAGGTGACCTTCAAGTGGGTTTTCAGAGGCTGTAAATTGCATGAGAGGAGACTATCATTTCCATGGAGCAACTGGTGGATTTGAACCATGTCTTTTGGGTTGGCAATCTAGCTCCTTACCACTAAGCCACCAGTGCTCATACCAGAGCTCAGGAGGTTGCTAAGTGTTAAGGAAATGACAACACTGTCCATCTCAAATTTGCCATCCTGAAAATAGTGTGAAAGATGATGGTGGTTAGGACTGTACCATAAGACAGAACTGAACAGCTGGCATCCCCACGTCCCCGATGTTGCCCTTGTCAAGAGTCCTTTTCGAGTCATTTCTCTCAAACCCCTGGCTATTAGTTCTTTTTAAGAGCTTTGTGATGTCAAGTGCTGCAGAAGCCACATTTGTGAATGAAAGCATTCACAGCTGAGCTTTCCCTGTTTTCATACAGATCTAAAGTGGTGAGTTCCATGCAGTTTCTATTTCCATTCTGTCTCTGAAGGGGTTTGGCAGTGCATGCAGCAGCAAAAAGAATCCCTTCTTCTGGCCAGCATTCAACTTCTACAACATATATTTATATTTCAAAGCACATCCTTCTGTCCTTCTACCCAAGGCATTTATTTTCACTCTCTTCCTCGCCCTTCCAAGCTTCCTTGAAGTCTGTTTCCTGACAATTTGAGAAGTGAGAAATGTCTGCATGGGGGGGGAAAGTGAAGACACATGTTGTGTTGTAATTTTAACAGCGGAATATTGCCCAACGGTAGGCTCTGGGCTGTCTTGTGATGCTCTCTTCTGCTGACCATCTTCCTACCCTAAACAAGCTCCCAAACCACACAGCTGCTCAGGCTGCCCAGCATGGAGATGCCTGGACTGATGTTAAATCAAGAGCAGGCCTGCTGCTAAGTACAAGGGAGCACGGGCGTGGGGGCACGAGGTGCTGTGAGGTCTGTTCCCCCTCGTGACGCCCTGCGTCCAATACCCTCACAGCTGCTGCAGTGAGGGTCTTCACTTAGACGATGTGAGATGGCAACTATAGGAGTTGAGCCATCATCTGCCGATTCGTTAGGAATAAAAAGTCACATGATCCAATAAGCCTTCATCCTGAGCTTAGTCTCTATCCCAATGCCTATGTGAACTTGTGGGTCTTTTTTTATCCAGTCAGCACTCACTCACTGACCATTTACTATTTGCCTGGCATGTTTCCAGGCACAGGAAGTACAGCAGGAAGAAGAGAGAGCTTCTGCCCACTATTGATTTTTATGTTTACAATGCTTTCATTTAACATATGGTAAGCATTTACGCATAATACTGTTTTGTTTACCTTTGCAACCATCAAATGTCAGTGAATTCTCCATTGAGTGGATGGGTCATAGGACCCAAAGATGAGACATCTAAGTTGCTGCCACTTTTCTGGATTATAAGGGAAAGAATTTTGCAGATTAATGCACCTGAGAGGATTTACACAAAATACAAAATGCTTCACTCATAAAGACGTCAACGCTTCTCTTCACCGTTTCCTTCTTGTGGCATTTTAATCTTACTGAAGTGGGAAAAGACCAAAAGTCTCAGGTCCTAAACTGTCTTTGACATCTTCCATTATGACTTGGTAATATATGCTAGTTATTAAAAACCCCAGAATACTGTAGTTAAGGTTCTCATTGCAACCAACAAGGAGAGGCACAAGCCCACCTTCACCTTGAGCAAAGTAGTCAGAATACAGATTGCAGATTGATGTTTCAAACAAGTGACTCAGGACACAGGTGGTAAGTGGATGATGGGATCAGAGCAGAGTGGATATTCAAAGCTGTGACTCTGAATCCTGGGCTGTCTCTTGTCATTCCTCTGGAGCCATGCTTGACTACAAGAGCGAGCGTGCACAGTGGGCTGCCAGGACAAGGGCTGAATTTTACGTATGGACAGAGCCACTATATATAAACACCTCTGATGGTGAGTAGTGTTCTCGGTTTTGAACACTTCTGAACTGGAGGGGCAGTTTAAGGACAAGACATGGAGGAAGGGTGTTTGCAGGATCTCAGCAAACTTGAGTTCAACTACATTTGCTCCAGACCCACAAGCAGACCACTCTCCTGAAGACCATGGGACCACATTTTAGTCAGAAGATCATCTCCAGCTGCTCTGTTTTCCACTCTGCATCAGCACACACGCTGCCAAAAGAGTGAACTTTCTGTTTACTTTTCTGATTTTCTAACCACAAACACTGGCTGGGGATTTCAGGTATACATGGCATGGTGTGGTGTATGACTACATTGTGATTCTAAAAGAAAGAAGACAAGCCAGAATTATTTTTAAAAAAATCATTTTGACGCATGATTATCGTACAAAGGATTATGTGCAAAGAAAGTTTCATTGGAAAAAAATCATTTACAAGAGGATGTGCACATGGTATGTAGAGTTCTACATGTACAGCAAAGCCAAGGCTGGAGAAGATAAAAGGTACACAGCCAGCCAGAAATGACAATGCATTTTTACATAGTATAACATGGTCTGTAACCACCTGTGTTACATCAATACAAGACCCTCATTGCCAGCGCCCACACAACAGGTTTTACAAAACAGGCCAACTTAATTTACCCATAAATTCTTACATGACAGACGGGCTTTTACAAACTCTTTCCCAAACACCATCTTATTTAACTCTGTGAAAGCAACATTACTCAATTTCTGCCTCAAACATCTTGATCCTGAATGTTTTTATTTAAGAAAGCGGGATAAAATGTCTAATTGTTTACTTAGATTTTTGGCTTCACAGGGTTTTCAAAATTGTTTTCAAAAGCAAGTACCATGTGTGCCAGGCTTTGACACATCTCATTGCATATTTACAGTATCTGAAGCTCACCTGGATCCTCAGAGGGTCTGAACCAGCAGACTGTACCTCTCAACCCTTTCTTATTAGAGTCTGTATATTTTCTCTGGACCTCTATCTACATTCATTTCTTTCCTCATTATCAGTGTCATTAACTTGAAAATAAAACACAACACCAGGGCACATGACCAAGGTAACAGTACATCTGATTGGAGAAGGCGTCCTGTGGCCATCATCAGTGAGACATTACTCCAGAATACTCAGCAGCCTCTCCCCACAACGTGGCCAAACATCCAGTTACAGAAGAGAGACCTTTAAAAGGCAATACTCTCAAATCCAGCAAGAGATTTAATTTTGAATATCAAAGGTTAAAAATCACATGCATAATTATAAAATATTTTAAAATTACAAAAATATTTTAAAAACCAATCCTAACAGTTTGCCTGCAACTGCTATAAAAATATTCATAAAATAGATATAAAAACCACAAAGGCTCTTTGTAAAAAATAAAAAGAAGGGCAGGAAAGGATGGAGCCATCCACAGAATTGAGAGAATAGTACCTGATGCACTGCATCAGATGGTCTAGCCAAGACCTGCCGGTGAGGTCAAAGAGAGCTTGTACCTCAGGACGCTAATGGAGCACATACACAATCACCTAAGTCAATACAACTTGGTGGTGGGACAGGGGTGGTAGGCAGCAAACAATCTCAGAACACATGAACCATCAAACACAGCTCTCCCTCATGATGGGAGATTTTACAGCTCCACAGGCCGCAGGGCTCTCTGTGGGCATCATGCCTGAAGGTACCCTAGCCCAAGAAGGCTGATCCCCAGAAGGTGACAGCTCTTCACGCTGAAGGATGGAGAGCGTAGAAGGAGCACTGCTAACCCATTGGCTGGCTGCTGGGAGGTGCCTCATGTCTTCTAGGAGGAGGTGAGGTCATCTTCGTCCTGGTAGAGGACACCGTAAGGGTTGTTATTGACCCGCTTGTAGACAAAGTGGAAGATGTGGGGCTGTGGACGACTGTGCAGCTCGGCCTTGATTTTCTGAGGGTACGTATCCTCTGCCAGCTGTTGCCAGGTTTCATCAATGAAGAGAAAGAGGCTGTATTCCTCAGGGTGACCCACCTTGAACTTCTCAGCGCAGAGCTGGCACACGTCCTCGGTGGTGATGTATGGCCTCACCAGGAGGGTCTTCCCAGTGCATCCACTGCTTACCTCCTGGAATGCAACTCGGAGGTAATTCTGCAAAGTAGAAAAAGAGAGAGGCTGGATGCCAATCTGAAAGGGCTCAGAGAAACCCAGAGGGAAGGGGGTGAGTGAGCTCAGTGTGAACACTGCCCACAGCACCAGACCTCAAAAAGGCCAGGAATGTCCAACAAAAGAATTTTTTCTCTTCAAAGAGAAAAGCAAACTGGGGGAGAGGGGTGGGCAGGGAGGAAAAGGTGCAACAATGAATGAATGGAAATCCAAAGTCTCTCTATATAAACTTTCATTAAAATCTCAATTAAAGAAAAAAGAAAATACCATGACTTGGATCAGGCGCATCTTAGTCTTTAAATGGACAAAACTGCTCTTTAACTCTTTGGGGAAAAGACCTTGATACTTAAGTTTAATATATACAGGTTGCATCTTAATAAAAGTATGTATGAATGAAAAGAAAGTGATGCTTTGGCTTGCTAAAGGTGGGTGTCTTTAATCTGCAGCCCTCAGGCCTGTTTTTTATCAAACATTCTTCTAGGTTGTATAACACTGGTCTGTCCACTTGCTGTACAGAGGTAACTCGTGGTTGCTCTGAAGCTGAACACTGTGACACTGATGTTTCAAATGTGATAGTGGTTACCCATGGTGGACAGTGTTTGGTGGAGCTCTCCAATTAAAGCAAGCTTGGGAACAGGAGGCAGGAGTGGTATTCACTTCTGAAATAGCTTGCCTCTGGAATCCCTATGAACCTATAGAAAGGATGAAAGTTATACAAGTCTTCTGTTCACAGGGTCCCTATGAGTCGCCTACTATTTGATGACGGTAACAACAACATGTGTCCATAAAAAAAAAAAAAGAAAGAAAGAAAAGGGAGTAGATTTGAACTACAGCAGGGCCAGATCAACTGCAAACACAAGGAGAAATTCCACTTAGTCTCGGTTCTGACCGTAAAGAGGGGTGAGGAAATTGCTGCTGAGGAGTGTGAACCATACCTAGTGATGGCTTAAGGCACAGACTTTTGTCTGACATTGTAAAGACTTTCTGCTTTGATAAAGAAATCAGACAAACATCGGAACCCAGAGCCTATATGAGCACACTTGTGTATGAAGCCTAAGCAAAGGTAATGATGTGAGACAGAACCACCAATGTCTGGTCATTTTTTAACTTCTGAAATGGTTCCACCCTATATATGGCCCAGGTGCCAAATGGGAAACGTCAGGGGGAGGATGTGAATTCTGGCCCAAAGACTTTGGGGCTGGGTGGGTTTAGAGTCATGTAAAAGGAGGTGTCGGCAGGCTGTGCAGCGTGAACAGTGCTGGGTATGTGGTGTTATGAGCCAGAACAGACCTGTGATATTTCTCATAAACATAGACACAGACAGACGCAGACACACACATGCATACATATACAAGTAGGAACACACACAGGTGGTGTTAGGTGCTGTTGACCCATAGCAACCCTATGAACAATAGATCTGAATCCTCTCCTATTCTGCGCTATCCTCATAATACTTGAGACATTAGAGGTTATGGAGAAACCGGAACCCTTATTCACTGTTGGTGGGAGTGTAAAATGGTGCAACTATGGAAGGCAGTATGGCACTTCTCAAAAAGTTGCAAATAGAAATACCATTTGACCCAGCAATTCCACTACTGGGAATTTACCCTAAAGAAATCATAACTGCCACCTAAGCACATATATGCACACCCATGTTTATTGCGGCTTTGTTCACAATAGCAAAGAGCTGGAAACAACCCAAGTGCCCATCAACAAATGAATGGATAGAGCAGCTGTGGTATATTCCCACAATGGAATACATGCAGCATTGAAAAACAAGGAACTCATGAAATATTATACAAAACGGGTGACCCTGGAGGACACTTTGTTGAATGAAATATCTCAGTCACAGAAGGACAAATATTGCACAGGATCACTGTTATAAAATGGGACTGACATTGGGGTTGAGGGAAGAGAGAGAAGGAGGGGAAGAATGATGTATACTGCACTGAAACAGATGAGGGAGAGAACTGTTTAAAAGGGATATATGATACGGTATTATTGTCATGACAGGAGTCCAGAATGAAGGCTGCACAGTGGAGTGGACTTGGGAGGGACTGCATAACAACGAAAGAGTTTTACTTTTCAAGGAGAAGCGTGAACTTGGGTGGAGAGGGTAGGCAGGAAGAAAAGTGAAATAATGAATGAATGGAAACCCTAAGTCTCTGTAAACTTTCATTAAAATTAATTAAAAAAACCCCAACAAACCCTTGAGACATTAGAGCTCATGTGGCAGTCACATGTCAATCCACTTGATGAGGATCATTTCCCTTTCCTAGGAATAGCCCCTCCTGGCAACATGCTGCAAATATGTTAGGTGAAGCCTCCTCATCTTTGCCTCCAAAGAGCAAGCACTATAGCTGTACCCTCTCCAAGACATACTTGTTCTTTTGGCAGTCCATGGGATGTTCAGCACTCTTCTCCAACACCACAGCTTAAAGGCATTGATTCTTCTTCTGTCATTCATCCTTCATTTCTTTGGAGAGGCCCTAACTGCAGTTTCCCAGTACAATATGTCTCCTGATTTCCTGACTTTTGGTACCAAGGACGTTAACTGGGAATCCAAGTAAGAAAAGTTGTTGACAGTTTTGATCTTTTTTCCATCTATCATGACGTTGCCTATTGGTCCAGTGGTAAGAATCTTTGTCTTCCTGACATTGAAATGCAATCCATAATGGTGGGAACACACAGATATATATATATATATACACACAGATACATAGTAGGAACATACATACACAGACATACACATACATGCAGAACACACAAACACAGACACACACACAAGAACACAAAGACACACACACATAAACATGGACACACACTAAGCTCAAACAATCCTGGCTGTGGACCCTCTTAGATTTTGTGACCCTGGATAATTTGTTTGGCCATTGTTAGTCCCCTCTTTCTAAGGATATGTTTACCAGATAAGACATAGGATGCCCAGCTATATTTTAATTTCAGGTAAAAACCAATTTCTTTTTTTGACCTATCTGACCTGCTCCTCAGGAGGGAGGGAGGAGCTGCTCTGGCCCAAGTCCCATTTGACCTTCTAGTGAGAGGGCACTAGGCCCCACGTGGTCGTCAACTGAGAGAGTGCCCAGGCGCCCTGTGGTCATGTAGTAGGAGGGCACCCAGGCTCCACGTGGTTGTCTAGCAGCAGGGTGCAAACTAGACTGCTCTGACACGAACATGTCAATGTATCGTGCTTGATTTTACCTCACGTTGGGCCTCATGCACTCAGTGCTCTTTTAAACCTGATGATAATTGTGTCAATGAAGGATACATTATTCACATTTGACCAGTGAAGGAACAGAGGCACTGAGAGGTGAAGTGATTTGCCAAAGGCAACAAAGCTAGAAAGTGGCAGCACCATGATCCACTGTCTTCACTGGGATGGTCCATGGCCTCCTCCAGTGTGAGCCTGCATGTCTGTGACCCTCACTAAGAGTCCCAGATATGGCCCTGTGTCTGAGTTTTTACTTTTACATCCACGTCATGAGCAGAAAACTTCTACTTGGATGCGGTGTGGATTTTTAAGGTGAGCAAACTAAAACGGTGGATGGGGGTTATGGGGTGTCTGTGGTGTCTGAACTCCAGATGGAAAGAGGTTGAAAGACACAAGAACAAGCTTTTCTCATTTCTTCTCTTCAAAAGGTCTATGGCCCCAGAACACCCACCCCTGCTTAGATAGCCAACTGAATCAGAGTCTAAGGCTGAGCCTGCCAACGATCTCTGTAACTCTGCCTGCCTCTCTTCACTAAGAAACACTCTTAGAGCATTCCACACTCCTCGCCACTAGCTCATTCACGTGTGATCATGAAATATCCCCATCGGGGGATCTTGATGGGAGTCGGCTGTCTCTCAAATTTTAAGCCCTGACCCTTGCAAGGCTGCTGGGATTCTGGAATCTCCTGGTTGGGGCTGGGAGTAGGAAAAGCAAGGAGAGAAAATAGTCATTCCTGCAGCTGTCCTTTTCTCAAAAACATGAGGGAGATGGCAGCACATAAGTCAACCACTGTCCCTTCATGAATGTCATTTTCTTGCCTGATGGCAGAAAATAGCCAGTGTCATGTCCTTTCTTCGTCCTTGTGACTCCTCCTTGCCTAGGTGTGCAGCATCCATGCCAGACCTCATAAGAAGAATGCTGCTTTAATCCGACATGGTTTTTTTAGGGGCAGCAAAATGTGGGCCAAACTCATATTCTGAACAGAGAGGTGAAACAAGGTCAGAGGGTGATTTAACACATCCCATTTCCGAAAGATGTCCGAATAAATGGTGAGCTCTCAGTTTGCTGTACAAACCAGCTCTGGCCCTGGGCACAGAGCAAGCAGCATGGGCAGCCCCACCTCCCAGCTCCATACCTGGAAGTCATCCACAGAAGGGATGGTCCTGTTGGTGGTCCTCCGTCTGTGCCACTGCCGCAGGGTGTCTCTGGTCTCTGAGCTGAGCAGCCTGGCAGCTTGTTCTTCCTGGAAATTCTTTATCAGAGAAAGTGCTCCATATGCACTTGTCAAGTAGTAGCCTCCTAGGGAGGGCAGAAAGAGCGAGCTGTTTCAATTTCATGCACCACACAATTACAGGCCATCTGTCCACAAGTACTTCTTCATCCACTCATTCACTTCAGGAATTAGTATTTTCTAAATTTTAGGTAACTTACACACTTGGGGAAAACATCACACAAGAGAGAATTCACAAAAACATGCTGCTACTGTTTGGTGCTCTCAAGCCAGCGTCAACTGTAACTCATGGTGGCACCAGGTATGACAGAACAAGACCCTGCTGGATCCTGCACCTTCTCACTCCTGCCACGCTCCAGAACACTGTTGACAGGCACCGTCCATTCATCTCATGGAGAACTTCCTCTTTTCTGATGCCCCTCAACTTTTGCAGTCATGACATCCTTTTCTGGGGACTGGCCTGTCCTGTTAACATGCCCAGAGTCTGTGAGACAAGTTTCCCATCCTCGATTCCTAGGAGCCCTCTGGCTGCACTTCTTCCAAGAGACACCCATTTGTTCTTTCCCCCACTTCCCTCTCTTCCTTACTCTTAGTGTGACACTAACATAATACAACATTTAGAGAGAAAAATTTACTAATAATGAAAAAATAATTTAATAATGCAAGTGATGTAACGTCCCTTAGACAGTGAATTCAGAAATTATTTCATATGTTCTTAGGTGTTAAAGACTCAAAATAATATCACGTGCCTGTGAATGAACTTGCAAACTCTATGCTAGCAAACCATGAGGGGGCATCCCAAAAGTTATTTATGATCCTGCACCATCCTCATCCCCCCATGCTCAAGCCCACTGTCGCTCCTAAACGGGTGTAGCACATTTCATATTTACAGACATTCTTTGTCAAAATACCTACTGACTGTCTCCTGTGAACCAAAACAGATAGAGAACTGAGAAAGTTAAGAATAAAGAATCCGAAGTCTTGCACTCCACAAACTTAAAAGTTTCTTTAAACAAAATAGGCATTTGTGATTTATTTACCTTGAGGTGAAGTGATAAAGTATTGAGCTTAAAAGGCATTTTGTGCAACAGGATCATTTTTGGGGCAAAGTATGTAATTACTAATGCAAGACCCTGAAGAATGCTCTCCTGTTTAACAAATGGAAACATTAATGAAAAACAATGCTCCCCAAGGTGGCTCCTGTCAGCAGCTGCTGTCATTTGGTGCTGTCAAGCTGGCACCAAAAAATAGAGACCCTGTATCCAAAACACAAAATCTCTGCCCCCTCCTGTGCCATCCTCACAGTCTCTTCTGTGCCACTGTGCTAATGCATCTCACTGAGAGTCTTTCTCTTCTTTGCTGACCCTCTACCCCTTTGTGGGTCTAGCACTGGATGCCCTCCACATCCACATCTGGACACACACTTGCTCTCTACCCAGTGCTGACATCAATTGCAACTCCTGCATCCATCACCTAGACTCCATCCTAGACCAGACAGCTTGCCTCCAACCACTTCCACCAAGAGCATCAATCAGGTGCCTGCCTCAAAACTTCCCCTTTTTTCTCTTTTTTCCATTTCTTAATTTTTTTTCTATATTCATATTGTTGTTAGGTGCTACTGAGTGCAACTCTATGAACAGCCAACTTGACCTTTGTTCTATCTTGTGCCATTTTCACAACACTGAATCCCATTGTTGAATTCAGTGTGTTAATCCATATCATTGGGTCTTCCTCCTTTCTAAACTCTTCCCCCCATTTTTCCAAACATGATGTCCCTCTCCAATGAATACTCTTGTTCATACATGTTCACAGTATGAAAGATGAAGCCTTGACATCTTTGCCTCCAACGAGTACCCTGAATGTACCCTCTTTAAGACATCTGCTTGTTCCCTTGGTAGTTCACAGGATATTCAGTACTGTTCTCCAGCACTACAATTCAAAGATACCAATAATCCTTCTGTCATCCTTATTCATTCATTGTCCAGCTTTCTGATGAGTAAGTAGCAAGTGACTGAGAAGACTATGGCCTGAATTAGTCTTCAAATTGACATCATATCTCTTCAGCACTTTGGAGAGATCCTTGACAGCAGACTTGCTCAATGCAATACTTCTCCTATTTTCCTGACTCCTAGTACCTTAGGTGTTGATTGTTGATCCAAGGAAGATGAAATCATTGACAGCTTCAATCCTTTCCCCACCTATCATAATGTTGATTGTTGGTCCAGTGCTGAGAACCTTTCTTTTCTTGATGCTGAGATGCAATCCATACCAAAGGCTGCAGTCCTTGATCTTCTGTAGCAAAGTGTGTCAGGTCCTCCTCACTTTCAGCAAGCAAGGTTGTGTCGTCTGCATCACGCAGGCTATTGATGAGTCTTCCTCTGATCCTGATGTGACATTCTTCCTCACAGAGTCTGGCTTCCCAAATTATTTGCTCAGCATACAAACTGAATAGGTATGGATAAAGGATACACTCTGACACATTCCTTTCTTAACTTTAAAGCATGCAGTGTTCCCTTGCTCCATTTGGTCTAGGTACAAGTTTTCTGCATGAGCACAATGTTCTGAGATTCCCATTCTTCTCAATGTTAGCCAGAATCTGTTGATCAAATGCTTTTGCACAGCCAATAAAGCATTCCTTACTTTCAGCCAGGATCCATCTGATATTAGCAATTTTATCCCTGGTGCAATGGTCTCTTATACATTCTGTTTGGATTTCTGGCCATTCCCTATCTTTGTACTGTTCTAGCTGGTTCTGAATGATCTCCAGCGATATTTTGCTTGCACGTGATATTAATTTTTCACATTTTGTAGGATCACCTTTTTTGGGAATGTGAACAAATATGGATTGCTTACAGTCATTTGGCCAGGTATAAACAGATTGGCTGGTATAAACTGATGAGCACATCAAGAACTGCATCTGTTATCTCTAACATATCAATTGGTGTCCCATCATTTCCTAGGACCTTAATTTTTGCTAATGTCTTCAGTGCAGCTTGAATTTCATCCTTCATTATCATTGGCTCTTGTTCATATGGTATTTCCTGAAACTCTGTGTTAACTAATTCTTTTTGGTACAGTGACTCTGTGTATTCTTTATACTAATCTTCATATTTGTTCTTGTTGTTATGTACTGTCAAGTCACCTATGACTCATAGCAACCCTATGTACAACAGCTCTGAACCCTGTTCTATCCTGAGTCAAGCATATTGTCTCTGACAGACCTACCCCCATCACCCCATTCACTGACTCAATCCATCTCAGTGAGAGTCTTCCTCTTTTGCGACGTTCTTCCACCCTTCCAAGTATGATGTCTCTCTCCAAGGACTGGTTCCTCCTTCAATATTCTCTCTATAACATCCTTAAAGATTGTAACTTGAAGTTACAAGTTGTTCTTCAGTTCCTTCAAACTGAGAAATTCCCAATGAGTTCTTCCCTTTTGATTTTCTGACTCCAGCTCTTTACACATTTCCTTACACACTGCTCTGTCTCTCTGAGCTGGGCTTTGAAATCTTCTGTTGGGCTCCTTAAATTCCTGATTTTTTTCCTCTTTGTTTTGGCTTGTTGGCATTCTAGTGCAATATTCAAAGTCTCTTCTGAAATCCATCTCAGTCTTTTTCATGCATTCTTCATGGATGATATTCTTGATTTCTTCCCATAGCTCATCTGCTCTTTATTTATTTGTGTTTAAGGCCTCAAATCTGTTCTTGAGATTGTTTTTTAGTTCAGGTGGGATAGACTCAAGATCAAATTTTGGTTACTGTGTATTTGATTTAACCCTTTTTTAGCTTTAATTTGAACACATGAGTAGTTGACTGTCTCACAATCAGCACCTGATCAGCACCTGGTCTAGTTTTCACAGCTGATATTTACCATCTCCAATATTCTTTCCATAAATGTAACCAATCTCATTTCTGTTTAGTCCATTAAGTAAGATCTATGTGTACAGTCAGCATTTGGGTTTCTTATAAAAAGGTATTGGCAATGAATGAAATCATTGATTATACCAAATTCTATCATTCTATCTCCAGCCTCATTTCTGTCACCAAGTCTGTATTTTCTGACTACTGATTCTTCTTCCTTCCCAATTTTTGCATTCCAGTCACCAATTATTATTAATGAATCTTGGGTGCATGTTTGATCGATTTTTGACTGCAAAGTTGGTAGATATCTTCTATTTCCTCCTCTTTGGCTCACATATTTGTATGATAGTGGTGTTAACAGGCCTTCCAATATTATTCTGTCACTCACAACATTGTATTTCAAGATGGATTTAGAAATGGGTTTTTTTAGTATGAATCTGACCCCATTTTTCCTCATTTTTTCATTTCTGGCAGTAGATCATATGTTTTCTGATTCAAAATGGCCTATACCAATCCACCTCAGCTTGGCAATGCAATGTAAAGATATAATTTTTTAAACAGAAAATCCTTTGCTATTTTTAGTTTAATTTTTTTTAAAGGATGAAAACAAAAGCTAGACTTTCATGTTTCACTTATATAACAGCCAAGTATTTTGTGGTGTGGTGGTGGTGTAGCTATGTAGCTCTCAACCTTGCCCTATCCTGAGCCAATCTCATTGTCTCTGACCCACCTAGCCCTATTACACCAGTTATGGTGCTAATCCATCTCATCCAGGGTCCTCCTTTCCTGAATTCATCTTCCACCCTTCTAAGCATGATGTTCTCTTCCAAGGACTGGTTCCTCCTGGGAAAATGCTCAAAGTATCTGTGATAGAGTTTTAAAAGCATTGCCTGCTTTAACCCTCTCCAGGACAGACCTATTAGTTCTCTTGGTGGTCCATGGTATGTTAAAATAATCTTCTCCAGCACAACCCAAAGGCATCAATTCTTGTTCTGTCATCTCTGATGCACAGCAAGTAATTGAGAAGACCACGGTCAGGCTCAGGTGCACCTTAGTCTGACCTTGTTGCTTTTTAGCACTCTAGAGAGGTCCCTGACAGCAGACTTTCCCAATGCAACTAGTCTACTGATTTCTTAACTGCTGGTGCCTAGAGTGTTGACTGTGGATCCAAGCAAGATAGACTTGTTAACAACCTCTATATCTTCTCTATCTTTCATGGTGCTTCCAATTGTCCCAGTGGTGAGAATCTTTCTTTTCCTGATGTTGAGCTTCAATTCATATTGAAGACTGCAGTCCTTGACCAGATTGTGTTATCTGCATAATGCAGGTTGTTGATGAGTTTCCCTCCAATCCTGATGCCACATAACTCCTCATAAAGTCCAGCCTCCTGAATGATCTGTTTCATAGATAGACTGAAAAGATATGGAAAAGGATGCATCCCTGATACCCTCCTTTCTTGATTTTGAACTCACAAACAGACCTTCTTCTGTTATTCTCGGCTTTCAGCCAAAATCCATCTGACATTGGCAATGTGGTAAGAAATTATACTTCAATCACAAAGGCATGCAGTTCGTATCCACCAGTTGTGCCACAGGAGAAATATGGGCAATCTCCTTCATGATTTACTGCCTCTGAAAACACGCTGAAGGGCCAGCTATGGGTTGGTTTTGCCTTGGTGGTACACGTACACACACACACACACACACACACACACACACACGTGGTTCTGGAAATACTCTTAAAAAATTATGTCTTTTTCTTGGAATTAAAGAAATTATTTCTTTTAAACAATGGCAATTATTGTAACTCATCAATATAAAAATATAATTATGGCAGGTTTCTCTTTTTTTCTCTTTTCCCCAGCTTTCTCAAATTTTTTCCATAAAACTCTGCATTTAAATTTAAAATGTAAAAAAAACAAAACTAAAAGCATCCACTCAGTTCCTTCTACTTTTTATAAAGTACTTTTACCTTCTCCATGTAACAGGGATGGGTCTAAGAGCTCCATCATGTACTCAATTTCAATGTCCAGTTCAGGCATGTCACACTGAGCAATGACATAGGTCAGCACAGGCAAGAAGTCGTCAGCTCCATACATCCTTCCTGAGATTAGTAAAAGGAAAGATCAGAATATTTTTACCAATGTTTATTCCTTTCATAGCCTACTTGTTGCTTTTATTAGCTGGTGAGCAGTCATTCTTGGGAAATGGACTATTTATGAACAGAGGTGGGTGTTTTTGGCATTTTATGCACCCTATAAACCCTACTGCTGTTCTTCTGTTTGGCCAGCTCCAATTTACAATTTCAGAATGAATGTCTTTAAGTTAACAGATTAAAGATTATCCTCCCACATCAGATTTGCACTGAGTTAAGCAACGAAACAGAGTACTTTTAAGTATTTAACTTTCACAAACATTAAATATTTGCAAAATGCATACATACTTATCCTTTGTGCCAAACTTAAGTAATTTCTAGTTTTCTTTGTAGCTGTGATTCCCAGGTGGGGCTTATTCAACATCTGGAGATATTTTTGGTTACCATGAACCCATGCAGGATGCTTGCAAAGGGGTAAAGTTCCCATTCTATCCTTACCAGTACAAGAGCTCAATACTTTAATGTCATCACTCAATACTTCATACATAAAGTGCCGAATACATTCCTATCTATTAGAAGGATAGTTAGTAAAGCCTGTGCACTCTTTCTGTTACTTTTTCACAAAATAACTGCATTTGAAGGAAAAGTTAATAGTTCATAGACTTTCAATAGGATCAATGAAGACCTGAAGTAATGTGAGCTCATTCAATATGAAGTATGGCTACTGAAATTTGAATGCTTAATTTCTCCTTTGAATCTCTTTGATGAATTCCAATTACATTGACTCAGCCTGTTACAGAGGGTGAGCCCACAATTCTAAGAAACAGTATTATTACAGACTGCTCCATGTTTCTGGCACATGGTATAAAGCAATGACATAGCCCTTCTTGTCTGAAATGTTATAATAATTATGATTTCTACTGAGTTTGGTGCTATGCATGCATCTAACCTTCACCTTAGAAAAAGCAGTGTCACATATGCCTACAGATGCAAGAACTGTATCTTTGATGGCTGATTAACATCATCAAAGTTACAGTTAACTAATACATATGGCTAAGGATTTGAACACAAGACCAGATATAGCATTTAGCTTAGTGGTAAGAACATGGGCTTTAATCCCAAAAGCACACAGTCCTAATCAATCAGCTGCTCCATGGGAGGAAGAGGGCAGTCTCCTGTGGTGCACCTTACAACCTCTAAAAACCTCCTGCAGGGTCATCTATGACTTGGCTCTAACTCCACAGCACACAACCACCACCACCCTGACCTAAGTACTCCCGACTCAAAAATTTCTGATTAAACTGGCACCATACAAAACTCCCGCTGCCCACTTCATTTGAGCTATCTCTGTATTAAGGAGTCCCAGGGGCATCATGGTTCAATGGTTGGCTGCTGACTGAAAGGCAAGCAGCTCCACAAGGAAGAAGCTGCGGTAGCCTGTCCCCATAAAGAGTACTGTCTTAGAAACACAATGGGCCAGTTCTGCTCCAATCTCAGGGTGTTAATGAGCTGTCACAACAGCATCTGATTTGGTTCCCTGATTCCTTTATATGTTGTGAATGACTAACCTGACAGACATCAAAGTAACACTGCTATTATTGTGAACACCTTGGAGAAATTATTAGATTGAAAGGAAGGGAATTTGAAAACCAGAGAGCTTGACATGTCCTGGCTAGTCCATGCCCAGAGGGCATCAGCAAAGAGCCAGGCAATGTGGGCCACCTCACCTGAATTGCTCCCCATGACAGTGTAGATGAGTTTGCAGACTCTCAGCAATAGCATGACCTTCTTTTCTGGCGAGTACATCTTCTGCATGGTCATGAATTTGACCTTGATTTTCTCCACATCCACAAAATCAGGGATTGGGGTGAAGACTCCAAGCTCCTGTGGGTCCCTCTGCCGCACCAACTGCAGGTTATCCTTCAGCCGTTTCCAGGAACCATCTGCCATGTGGAAGTTCTTCAGCATAGCCTCCACGTGCCCCTTCAGCGGCTTCAAGATGCACTTGTGCATGGCCTTCTCCAGCACGACATCTGCCAAAGAAAGAGAAGTCACTATGATCAATGTCTGAAGAAAAGAAGAAGTGTGTGCACGGCCTGCTTCTTTAGAATGGGTGCTGGGACAGCCAGTGACTCACCAGTTACAGGGCAGACAAGTTATAACTAACTCAACCAGCACACAAAATTTGGAAGCATTAAGTCTTTTGTAAAGCCAAAGAAAGGGAGAAAAATCCTGTTTCTCTTGTATACAATTAGTACAAGTCAATGTATTTGTTTAAACTCTTGTATACAATTAATATAAGTCAATGTATTTATTTAAACAACTTCTACCACTCTCCCTTTTCTCCTTTAACTACAGACAAATGTTCTAAAAGCAGCTCTTTTTACCTGCTCCTCTGATTCATTTTCCATCTGAAAAGAAAGCAACTGTGTGATCGTAAAGTTAAGAGTCTCTATTAGTGAGGACTGAGGATTCATTAAGTTATTTGCTGAGAAATAAATGCTATAAAGGGAAGCAGGTGGTCTTGGATTAAATCCTGGGCCCATTCACTCTTCCAATAAAAGATACTATTGGAACTACTTATGAAATGTAATAGTATTCAAATTATACAACAGTAATAAATCACTGTTAATTTTCTGGGTTTGGCAACTTTGGTTACATAAGATGATGCCTTTATTTTTAAGAAATATATAATGAAGTATTTAAGGTAAAGAGTCCTGGTGTCTGCAACTTAGATGATTCAGATTTTAAAAAAAAAAGCACTACTTCAACAACTTAGATCCTCCCAGAAGAGCTGTGGGTGAGCATTAACATTACTGGTAAGTATATTCATTTTCTCCTAGACACAAGAGCCTACTATTTGGTCCTAAAAGCCTTCTGAGGTCCCAACTCTTCTCACTATTTCTTAGTTGTTGGAATTGACAGAAAACCTCATAAGCAGTTCCTTACTTCACCTCTGCCTTGCATGCAGACTTCCGAGTTGTAAAACAATCCAGTGGTAGATGGAATTTGGTCCAGGATTTAGTTGAGCCTTTACATCTTGTGGTTCCTAACCTTTATACTAGAATAGACAAAGTGCTAGCCTTTTATTGTAAGAACTACCTTCCCTCTGTAACTTGACTTGTGCCACTATTAGAGCCTCTACTTGGAATATTATTGCTTTTTAATTTTTGACTCATGTACTTTTAACTTGTTAGTTAAATTTTTGTCTTCTAGGCTGCAACACTTCCATGATACATCTTCAAGGATATGAACATGTACAGCTAAGCACAACTGATAACAGTGCATGTAAACTCCAACATCAATCTCCACAATAATCTATGTGTTTCCTATTGCCAAAGGGGTCCTTTAGAGTAGTGAGAGAAGATCTTCATCCTGAAACCTACAGCGTCCCTTTTCAGCAGGAAGTAGCTAAGAAAATACACCTTTTCCTTATGAATCAGGGTGAAGTCTCTCTCAGGGAGGAGTGATAGGGAATGGCAAAGGACACACTAACAAAGGAGATTAATCAGAACTGGCTTTGACAAGCACTGTGGCAATAGAATAATTAAAACAGACTCTCAAGGCGGGGGGAAAGAAGAATGAACTGGGGAGGAGGGTAGAGAAAATAGTGCAACAATGAATGAATGAAAATCCAAAATCTCTGTAAATGTGCACTAAAATTAATAAAACTTAGTAATAAAAAAATTTTTAAAAGCCAAAAAAAATATCACGGCCATTGTATGTATGTGTGCATGCATGTGTGTGCTGAGAGAAAGCAGCAAATGTGGCAAAGTATTCAGAAATCTGAGTGAACGGCAGGCAAATTTCTTTGCATGATTATTGAAAATTTTCTGTAAATTTTAATTTATTTAAAAACTTTAATATTTAAAAAGAAGTTTGAGCTATATTCTTCTTCAGATGTAGGAAACCCCATTAGCTTCTCATCTCAAAGTCATTGGCTTGATTTGGTACTGATCATACAGCTGATCCTCCTCTGGGTTTTCAGATACTGAGCCCACACAGGAGGAGAATGCCCACCTTTCTTCTGCTGGAAGCCACACTGGTGGGTCTGAACTGGCAGAGAAGTGCTGCCTTGGAGTCCGCAGTGAAATGCCCCACAGACTAGGCCAACAGGGCTTCCTCCTTTAGGTTGTTGTTACTGTTAAGTGCTGTCAAGTCGTAAACGACTCACAGGGACCCTATGAACGAAAGACCTGAACACTTGTGTAACTTTAATCCTTTCTCCAGGTTCATAGGGTTTCCGGGCAAGCTATTTTGGAAGTGGATGCCACTCCTGCTTCCAAGCCTTTTTGAATCGGGGAGCTCCACCAAACACTGTCCATCACGGAAGCCATTCTCACATTTGACACATCAGTGTCACAGTGTTCAGCTTCACAACAACTACGAGTTTCCTCTGTATAGCAAGTGGTCCCTTAGGTACAGAAGGAAAATCCCCCTCCTTCTTTGCACATCTATGCAAAACAGTAGATTTCTGTAAGCTAAAATGACCTGTACTATCAAGCTAGACATCCAGAAGGTAAAATGACCTATACAAGGATAAGTTTTTTTGTTTTTGTAATGTTAGCTTTTCCATTTCAAATGTTTGCACATTCTCTTCAAAGATACCAGAGTTTATCCTATGCACATTAAATGTAGGAAACTTTAAAGTGATTTCATTTCAGAAGCCATGGAAATAAATTAATGGTCTCTGGCCTTTGGAATCTCTAACAAAGGATCAGATTATATTGAATCAAAGAGATTATGTGTGGCTAAGAGGGAAAAGAATAAAGAGAAATGTAAACTACATGTAGACACCTAAGACAAATTTTCTGTGTCCAAAGTTAGAACTGATTCAAAAGTTAATGGTAAACTCACAGTAATCAGCTTCCCTGTCAAGTTTTGCTTTGCGCTTCCCCCCATACCCTCCCTAGGAGAACTGCTTAAGAATAGAGCTACAAAAAATAGAATGCGGTTCAAAGGAAAAATAGAACAATATATTCATTGCATGTCTAGCACTAAAACAAACTATTTGGTTTGAATTGATTTTTCTGTTAATAAATGTGTGCAGCTTTTTGGCATCTTAAGATTCACCCTATTTGACCTTTACAATGAAAAGCCAATAGTAATAATTACTACTCAGTGTTCTCCATGGGCTAGTCTCTATATTTTATTTCATTAGCTCATATAAACCTTATCCATGGCAATATATCTTTTAATTTCCTGGCTGTTGGTGCCAAGAGTGTTGATTGTGGAGCCAAGCAAACTAAAGCTGTGAACAATCTCAATCTCTTC
>NW_006399922.1:1955091-1958190 GCF_000299155.1 Elephantulus edwardii | reverse complement strand
TCTGGTACTCCCTGCTTTCAGCCAATATCCATCTAATATTAGCTACAATATCCCTAGTACCACGACCCCTTCTAAAGCCAGTCTGGACTTCTGGCAGTTCTCTGCTGATGTACTGTTCCAATCGTTTTCAGATAATCTTCAGCAGAATCTTGCTTCCATGTGAAATCAACGATATTGTTCTATAGTTTCCACACTCCGTTGGGTCACCCTCTTTGGAATGGGAACAAATATAAAAGACATTTTGCCATGGGAAAGTCTGCTGTTAGGGACCTCTCTAAAGTACTCAAGAGCAACGGTGTGTTTCTGGAGACAAAGGTGCGTCTGGTACAGTCCATGGTCTTTGCAATCACTTGTTATGCATCAGAGAGCTGGACACTGATCAAGGAGGATAGAAGGAGAATTGATGCTTTTGAGCTTTGGTGTTGGAGAAGAGTGCTGAAGGTGCCATGGACTGCTAAGAGAACAAACAGATTCACGGGGCTGCTCCTTGGAGGCAAGGATTCTGAGGCTTCGTCTGACATACTTTGGTCATGTTGTAAGGAGAGACGGGTCCTTGGAGAGGGACAACATGCTTGGGAGGGTGGAGGGCAGGCGCAGGAGGGGAAGGCCCTTTGGGAGATGGACTGATTCGGTGACTGGGGCAATCGGGATGAGTGTGTCAGAGGCAATGAGATTGGCACAGAAAAGAGCAGAGTCTAGAGCTGCTGTACATAGGGTCGCTATAAGTTGCAAGCGACTTGATGGCACATAACAACAACATATAAACCTTGCAACAACCTCGTTCTTTTTTTCCTAACAATAATATCAGGGATCTGTGGTGGCCATGTAGTAAGGATTTGAGCTGTTAGTCCAAAGAAACGCAGTTCAAATTCACCAACTGCTGTGAGGGAGAAAGATGGGCAATCCAGCTTCTGACAATCCAGTGGAGGGTCAGTCAGGAGTAGGTTCTGACTCAGTGGCAGATAACAACAACAATATCTATACCCATTTTATAGATAAGGAAACTATAGAGGTCGAAAGGTTTCTTATAGCCATAGTTTTCATAATTATTTTAAACAACTATTCATACTAATGTCCAAAGTAAATAACCCTTTAAAATTCAAGATGTTTTACAAATGTTCAACAGTTCTGCCCTTTTCATCCAAAGTTTCTGATGTCTACATTCATGGCTGCTGCACTAATGGAAGAGGGCTTTTCAGTAGAAGTGAAAGATCATGTCAATCATTCATTAGAAATGCACATGAACAGTCAAGGCAGCATTATTCCTAATATTCAAAGACTAGAAACAACCTCAAAATGTACCCCAACAAGTGGAATGTTGTTTTGTGCTGTCAGTAAGTTCTGACTCATGGTGACCCCATATGACAGAGCAGAGCTGCCCCATAAAGTTTCCTAGGCTGTAGTCTTTTCTCCTGAGAAGTCACCAGTGGATTCAAACTACTGATTTATACAATGGCATAGCATACTACAAAGGAGTTCAGAGAATGTAATGTGCATTCAGTGAAAAAGAGCTAAATACAACATGGACAAGTTCACAGACATAATGCTGAGTGAAAAGTTATTGTTGCTATATACTGTCAAGATGGAACTGACCCATAATTGACCCACCAGTGGGATTTCAGAGGCAGTAAACTGACAGGAGGAGACTGCCCCTCTTTTCCTGAAGGGACAGGTGGTGAATTCAAACTGCATGCCTTTGTGCTGGCAGCCCAATTCCTTACCACTAAGCCACCAGAGTGACCTTGTGCAAAAGAAGCTAGGCATAAACGATTATCTACCACACTATTTCATTTATATAATGATCAGAAACAGGCACAAACCAATTCATGATGACAAGGGTCAGGCTAGTGGTTATTCTTAAAGTAGGGTGCTGCCTGGGAGGGAGACAGGATTCTTCTTGGGGTGAAATGTTCTGTATGGGTGGTGGTTCCATGGTTGTGCACACATGTACAAGTCTGTAGAACTGAGCACTTAAAATCTGTGCATTTTCCTGGATATAAGATGCAGTTAGAAAACATGACTTAAACAAGCAGCAAACAACTTGAGATTCAACCTAGGGTTTTCACTTTGCAGTCAAGGGTAGCTCTTCATCTGCTAAAATGAGCTTGGCTGCCACTAGGCCAGAGTGTTAAGAAGAAGGATAACTAGTAAAACATGTATAGGGATCCAAGGGGGTAAGGGGTGGGAACAGAGGGGTGAGGATGCACAGAAACAAAATCACAGAGTTGTATAATTTGGTGGTTGGAAGGAGGGGGTTAAGAAAATGAGAAAGATCCAGTGGGGACCTGAAAAGACAGAGTAATGGGGGCAATGGTGATTAATTTTACAAAACATAATGAATGGGAATAATTATATGAAACACAAGGTGAATGAAGAATAGTATGAAACAGACTGGAACCCACAGTAGGAAGCCCAATCCCCTCCTCAGCAACTTGTGGGTTCTGGGTGCAGCTCCCAGTGCTGCCCAGGCACAGTCAGGGATGTGGTATCTGTCAGCAAGCTGAAGCCTGAGTCCAACTGCTCAGTGAGCAGACCATTTTCTTAAAATCCAAAATAGGAAGAAAAATTACTGGTATTGCAAGCTTTTAAAGTATATATTTTAAGGTCATAGTTTTAAAATGAGACAGACTGATTGCTCTGCTTTCCTATTCAGGACTTTATGCCCTTCCTCGCAAACCTTCAGCAAAAAATGGGGAGAGGGTCCGAAAGAACGGAGAGCCAGTTGGCTCTTGTCAATAGGAAAAACAAGATCCTGCTTGTGAAGCAGGAGGGCAAAATGACTTGAAGAAAGAGAAGGAACAGAGGATCTTTCAGAATGTATAAAAAAGCTCAGACAAAAGCAGAAGGAACAGAATGGTCACATTTGTTATATGGGCTCTTCTTGTTTATTACCATCTCTGGTTGCTATTTCTATGCTATAATTGAGGAGGGTCAAGGACTGCAGCCTTCAGTATGGACTGAGGCTCAATGTCAAGAAGACAAAGATTCTCACCACTGGACCAACTGGAAGCATCAGGATGGATGGCGAAGAGATTGAGATTGTTCACAGCTTCAGTTTGCTTGGCTCCACGGTCAACACTCTTGGCACCAGTAGCCAGG
>NW_006399922.1:1953954-1954876 GCF_000299155.1 Elephantulus edwardii | reverse complement strand
GCTGGAGAAGAGTATTGAATGTACCATGGACTGCCAAGAAAACAGATTCATCCTGGAGAGGGTTAAACCAAGCAACTCCTTGGAGGCAAGGATTCTGGGGCTTCATCTGACATACTATTGAAATGTTGTAAGGAGGGACAGGTCCGTGGGAGGGATATCATGCTTGGTAGGGTGGAGGGACAGCGCAGAAGGGGAAAACCCTTTGTGAAGTGGATTGATTCAGTGACTGGGGTAATCGGGATGGGTGTGTCGGAGGCAGTGTGATTGGCACAGGACAGAGCGGAGTTTAGGGCTGTTATACATAGGGTCGCTATGAGTCACAAGCGACTCGACGGCACATAACAACAACAACAACATAACTCCAAACCATAAGGACTATGACATCCATTCTGTCTTCATTGCCTCTTTAAATCTTCAAACAAGCGCCAATACATTAAGACTGTTATCCCATATCCAGAGGAGGTAACTGAGCCTTAAAGTGATTGATGTCACATGGCGACCACAAGGAGGTACTAGGATGTAAATGCAGGGATGCAGGGTTCACAAGGGATTGAGTATAGACAGACAAGTACCAAATAGGCACTCAGAAACTTATCAGGAAATAGAAAAACAAAAACAAGAGAGAAAAGGGTAAGATGATGGGTACATTAATGTTTTGTATATCTTTCTAATAACTAGAATTATTTCAGTTATAATTTTTTTAACTTTGGAACCCAAATGTTAGTGAAACTTCCTGATTGAAGAGAATTAGAAACAAAGTTCTAGAAAATATTTGTAGGGCACCACCTTGGATCCAGACATCACCTGGAGCTATCAGGCTGGCTGTTGAGGAACTAACCTGGCAGGAGAAAGGCCGGTAGGATCTTATCTGTGTTTACTGGGGCATTGCTGATTACCCGGGAGAGCACCTAAGGGCACGCCC
>NW_006399922.1:1943622-1947741 GCF_000299155.1 Elephantulus edwardii | reverse complement strand
AAAAAAAAAAAAGAAAATATTTGTAAAGCTCCTAGCAGTGTCTCTTAAAGATCATACACGGAGGAACGTGGTAAGGGCACTGCAGTTACCTACGTTTTCCTTATCTTAACTGTGCATTAATGGAGTAACTCAGAGAGATGTAAAGACGTTGGTTTCTAGTGCAGCAAGATGCCCCTGCAGCAGAGCCCACGCCTCTTCTTCACTCATTCTGGAACTGCAGACTCCAGAGGAGAGCTGCAGGTGTCATGCAGGGGACTGCAAATGACTGGCAGTGTATGCAGTGATGCCTGGTAACCTGTGCTTGGCTAGAAAAAAGTGAGACCCGGGAAGAAGGTGAAATTCAGGGAAGGCATGTGTCCCCGAAGGAGCAGGGAGGCCAGGCACCCACGGCCAGCCCGACTCTATTTCTGTGTGACTGGCCAAGCACGTTTGGTTAAGCCATTGTCACTCTGGGCACCTGGAGCTCAGTCCTGGAGAGAACTCCAGGAGGCAGCACCTAGAGGGTGCTGGGGTAGGGGCACACCCACTTGCTGCAGGATGGAACCCTGGTAGCACAGCGGTTAAGTGCTCAGCCATTAAGCAAAAGGCTGGATGGTCTGACCCAACAGCTATTCAGTGGGAGGAAGGGAGGGAGCCTGTCTTTGTAAAGATTCATCGCTTTGAAAACCCAGTGGGGCAGTTCTACTCCCTTCTCCAGGGCTACTTGAGTCAGAATGACTCCATGCAGCGGATTTGGGTTTTGGTTCTTTCTGTAGCCGTTGGCCGAAGGCTGCTCCTGCTGTCTGGGGAAGAAATTAATTCTCCAGCCCTTTCCACCTTCTGTTTGAGGAGTCTGGTGGAATTAGAACCCATTAGGCAAAACGCCTGAGGTGTGGACAACTAGAAATCACACTATGTGGAATGAAAAGAAGTGGAAGGCACCACTATGCTTGGTGCTTGGAACTGAGAATGGCTCAAGCTGAAAAGGCCCGTTGGCAGAGGCCAGGAAGGATGCTGAAGCAGCAGGTAGGGGCAGGGGGACCACACGGCAGGGATGCTTCAGAACTCACACAGAAAAGACACATATAGGTTGTGTTTATGTATACTTGTGCAATGTGTCATAATGATTGTAGTGCCTTCTAGTAAGAAGTCTTAATACTGCAGGAAAGAAAAGACAAATCTTCCTCAAAAACACTAAATGATTTATGTAAACCCTACCCTCTCCAGGAGGTGGGGATGAATTCTTCCACAACCTTTGAGCATGCAAAGAATTCAGTGACCAATTTCCAGAAAACAGAATGAAGAAAGGGACATGATAAGGTGGTGTGTCAACTGCCTATGGTTTTCTCTGATTTGACAGTTATGATGTTATCACTGCCCTACTGAGGTTTAATGTAACCTAAACACTCTTTTGATGAGATCTACTCTGAGAGGCCCATCCACTGAAAGTGTGTTTCATTGAAGATACACGGAAGACTGGGAAGGCTTGCCTTCCTGCTACTTCATCTGGATCTTTCATCTGGCACGTTGTCCTCCATTTCTTCATCTTGAACCAGCAGCATTCTTTACAGGCTCACCTTGGCTCTGTCAGCCTACAGCTATGTGAGTCAGGAGAAATCTGTCTCCTGCGTTTTTACTTAGACACCTGGGGCTTGCTAGCCAAAGTGCATGAGTCATAGATAAATCTCTCTTTATAAATATTTCACCAGTTTTGATTCTCTGGAGACTGAAGCATAAGTCATTGGTACCAAGAGTAGGAAGGTCCTGCTGTGTTGTTGTTAAGTGCCATCGAGTCGTAGGCAACTCATAACGACCTTATGAATGAAAGTCCGACACTTGCGTGCATGACTTTCATCCTTTCTCCAGAGGAAGGTCCTAGAGGAACAAAATCATAAGGAGCTTCCTAAATTGGTTCAAGTCTGCGTAGCCTTTAAGGTGCTAAAAAGTCTCTGTCTTCTTTAGTAAGAGAGCTCTGCTAATCAAGGATATTGTTGTTACTGTTGTTTAATGCCGTCGAGTCGTAGACGACTCATAGCGACCCTATGAACAAACAGCCTGAGCACTGTTCGTACATAGAGTTTCCGGAGGCAAGCCATTTTGGAAGTGGATGCCGCTCCTGCTTCCAGAATCAAGGATATTAGGTGTCTATATTTATTGCCACCAACAGATCAAGTATTAGAGAGAAGTCAGGCTCTTGGTGATGACACATTTAATACTTTTCCATATTTTGTTAGGATGAAAAGTTAAAGGAGTGTGGAGGACTTTCATTCATAGGGTCGCTATGAGTCACCTACGACTCGAAGGCACTTAACAACATAGAGAGAGACCAGCTGGCTTAGTGGACCAAAAGTGATGCTATCAAGCCAAAGGTGGGAGACTCTAATCCGGGGCCCTAAGCCTGTTTTTTCATTGTTTTTGGTCAAACATTCTTCTAGGTTGTTATAGCCCTGCTGTGTCCACTTGCTGTAGAGAGGTAACTTGTGGTTGCTGTGAAGCTGAACACTGTGACACTGATGTGTCAAATGTGATAATGGTTACCCATGGTGGACAGTGTTGGGTGGAGCTCCCCAATTAAAACAAGCTCAGAAGCAAGAGTGGCATCCAATTCCGTAAATAGTTTGCCTCTGGAAACCCTATGAACCTGGAGAAAGGATGAAAGTCAAGTGTCGAGGACTTTTGTTCATAGGGTCTCTATGAGTTGCCAATGACTCGACGTCACTTAACAACAATATGCTGGACAAAATGATTAAAGGAGGAGATAAACTCTGGGACTAAAAGTCACAATTCAATTATTACATAAAAGACCTCAAAGTTCCCAACTGTGCCTTGAAAGAAAGCCTTGTGTCTCACAGTAACAAAGCTGACACTGCTGAAAACAAAGTCTTAAATTGTACTGTAAAAATGGCTGGGTTACAAAGTCAATTAAAATCTGAACCTAAAATAGAAGGAAAAGGTGCTTCTTGCTTCTGTCTTCTATATAAACTAATTTTTACAAAAGTAATTGTGATGGTCAAGGTTGTGTGTCCACTCAGCTGCTGAAGGAAGATTCTCTGGTTTCATCATTCACTTGATGAGGCTTGATGTAGCATTATCATAAAGGGATTGCTATGAGCACCAACTGGCTGTGGGGTATTTCCTTCCGGGTGTGGCCTGGATGGCATATATAAAGAAATCTGTAGGGAGAGTGTGGTTTTGGCTGAATCTTGATTCAGTATCTGGCTCCTCACCTCTTTGGTGCTCTGGATTTGAGCCAGATGCTTGGTTTGTCTGTTAACCTTTGATTCAGTCTCTGAAGTGGGACTTGCCAGCCTTTGTAAGCCATGTGTGCCATTTCCTGCAGTTCTATCTCTCTCTGTCATTTATATATCTCTCTAGGAATCTAGCCAAAGACAATACGACAGGCATCCTTTTCATGTTCCTTGAGAGGATGAAGCTTCTCTTTCCTCACTACCCTTTGCTAACTGAACAAGGGCATTCACTCCTTCCAGGTGTTGTGGTCACGTAGGCTAGAATGGAAGCCAGAGCTTCCTGGTTTTAATCTGAGTCTGGTAATCCCATGCCTCTTTGCCCACATTTCTCAGACTAGCCCTTTATTTAATTTTTTTGTTTGTTTGTTTATAAAAGGATAAAATAACTCTGGGGCATAAGCCACATTGTGAATTGGGAGGAGGGAAGAAATAAAAACAAGGCATGATACACATTAAAGCTTGTGTATGATCTAATACTTTAAAAAATATCTGATCTCAAGTAGCTGTGATTTCTTTAAATCTTAGGAAATTATTTCAAAGCTTTTTTTCTTACTCAAACTTAAATTATTTGGTCCTTAACGATCGTTTTAATATAATTTCTCTACCCAAAACCAAACTTAATTATGACTAAATTATGCGCTCTTCAAAAATATGGACTTTTCTTTTCCAAAGGGTTAACATGTTATTTGGGGAAATCACACATTTTTGTTACAGCAGCTCAAGGAAGCAAACTGCTGCCTCATTTTCCACCATTGCCATTTAGGAATATGAACAGTTTTAACAGATATAAAACAGCTGTTCTATGCACATCCAAAAACTTCTCCAGTAGGGTAAAAAGGGAAGCCACTGACTGGGAAAAAGTATTCGGTAATAACATATCAGATAAGGGACT
>NW_006399922.1:1929576-1938462 GCF_000299155.1 Elephantulus edwardii | reverse complement strand
GGAGGAGGGTAAAGAGAATAGTGCAACAATGAATGAGTGGAAGCCCAAAATCTCTGTAAATGTTTATGAAAATTAATAAAATATAATTATAGAAAAAAAAAAAAAAAGACTGACAAAAGGCTCAATATCCACCAGTGAGGCCCAGCTGTTGAAGTTGTAAAGCTACAACATATCCTTCTACACCTCACAGCATGAAGCACCAGTAATAAGAACAACTTCCTCTGTCCATGAAGTCACTGGGCTTGGACTTTGAAAGACATAAACATGTTCTCCTAAAGCGTCCAGTTTTGTGCCATGTATTGGCAGACACTGTGGAGGGTGTCAAGGCCTCCAGAACTGAGTCACAGTATGTGGCTCTAAAATGAGCACACACTAATCTTACCCTCATTAGTTTTATGCTACACCAGAGGGAACTCAACTTATGTCAGCTGACTGATATTTATTCAAGAATCTCTAAATAGAAGGCGTTAAATAGTGAAAAGTGCTATCAAAACTAGTCGAAATGAAACAAATTCTCTCCCACCAAATATCATTCCAAGACTGTCTGTCTTTTCATACTTGCCTAGAAAACGCTTAATCAAGGAGAGTGACAAGGGCTGTCTGATTCCCTCACTGGCTTTTCTTCAGGCAAATAAAAACTATGAAGAAGAGAGACGAGGCCATCTCTAGACACTGAGAACACACATATACACACACGTCTGTCCTTCACACTAGGAACAAATGTTCTGATCTACATGGGGTTTAACTGGTGAAATGCCTCCCTGATTTCTGGTGTGAAGTTTCCATACACCTAAGCTTTAAATTAGAATCTTGATCTTGTAGTTCAGAGCAATCTCCTTCAGATATGAGAAAGGGAGAATAGATGTGTTTAAAGCAGAAAAACCTAACTGACATTCTGGACTGGAAAAGATCATTAGTAGACACTTGTTCTGAACAAAGTGAAGCCTTAGGATCTGGGGACAGCATTCAAAGTGACAGCTTTGCACCCTCCCTCCCACGCAGGGAGTCAGTGGGAATGAACTCACACAATAGGTGTGAATAGAATCCAAGTGCTCTGGACACCAGCTGCATCACCTTCTGCACACCACTCTACACATCTTGGTCTCTCTGCCTGGATTTGTAAAATATCAATAATCTCTACATAAATACACCAACCTCAAGGTGATTAGGCAATCCAAAAGAGTTCGTGTATTTACAAGTTCTTAGTAAATTCAACCCAGAAAACTCCAACTCACTGTAACTGAGTCGATTCAGATTTATAATGACCACTCATCAGGGTTTGGAGGCTGTAAGTTTTACAGGTGACTCCCAGTCTTTATCTAAAGGAGTAGCTGGAGGATTTGAACTGCCAGAGGCATGTCACCTTTCAGTTAACATGTAACATGCTAAAGGCTCTGCTAATGGAGATCCCTCTTAGGAAATTCTCTCTCTCTCTCATTGCTATCGAGCTGGAACTGACTTACAGCTGACCGTCCAGCAATTTTTTTTAAGTTGTAAATCACATAGGAAGAGACTGTCCATCTTTTTCCTGAGAATCAGATGGTAGACCAGAGCATCAGAGAAATACCATCTTTGGGTTAGTAGTAGCAATTCTTTATATATTTTGTTGTTGTGTACCATCAAGGTGGAACTGACTCATAGCTGACCCTGTAGCAAGTTTTCAGAGGCAGTAAACTGATGGGAAGAGACTGTCCATTTTTTTGCCGTGGAGCAACTGATGGAGCCACACCACTTGGGCAGCATAATTCCTTAGCACTAGGCCAGCAGAGCTCTCTAATCTCGTAATAGAAATTGGTAAAACAGACAATTAGAAAATCTGCATGCAGTTCCTTCCATCAAAGTCCTAATCTAGTTGTTCATACACCTAAGTACTAGTTTTCTAATACAGTAAAACCTGTGGAAGTCAGAAATTGCGTAAGGGAAACTTGAGTACAAAAAGAAAAATTCAAACATTTTCCACAAATTATGAGTGACAAAAAAGGCAGAAAGCTTGTGAGAACTGGAAAAACAAGGAAACAAAGCAGTTCTGTTGAGTCCAGGGTCTCATAGGCAATAATGAAGGAACTAGTAAACAATGTGAGCAGTTCACCTCACTCCTAATTTTAAAATCCTTTCCTGGCATTCTCAAACAAAATTGGATTTACCGGTGTAGTGTTAAGTATGAAGAACTGATTTCTTTAATACAAAAGCTGAACAAAGGAACTAACAAAAAATAGTAGTAATGTTTAGGGAGGGCACACCCCTACCCCAATAGAGAGCTTTAGTCTAAATTACTTAACAAAGATTAGCCTACACATAGAAATCCCATTCTTGGAGGAGACTGCAATGCCAGAAGAAGAAACTTTAAACACAAAAAGCAGCAGAGGGGTGAGGCACAGAACAAAGTTCTGCTAATTGTTAGGTGCTATGACCATGGGACAAGCTGTTCCTGCTTGGTTCCCTCCCAGTGGACCCAATGTCTGCTTAAAGAGCAAGGGCAGGACCCATTCAAGTGGCTTAGGTGGGCTGCCAGATCATCTTGCCGGTGCCTAAATGCCACTTCCCCTCTCACTAAGGCTACCAGATGTACTGTGAAAAGTGGCTTAATGTATACTGTATATTGTGTAAATGTATACTGTCAGCATGTCTTTGGAGAAACTGAGTTCTGAGTTCACATTCAGGTTTCGCCATAAAAGAAATTAGTCAAAAGAGTTTTCTGATCAACTCATCCCCAGCCATCTGTGGTTTAAATGGGCATTAGCTGCATGCTCTGGAGCCCACACTTCTCCCTGTATTCCAGACCTCTTGGTCTCCTCACTCAACCCTAGCCCAAACATGGGGCCCAGTCAACAGGCCAGGGGTCCTCATAACTCCCTCCTCCTCAAGCAACAATTTTTCCCCACTCATCCACTCATCTGTGCATACTAGGTGGGCAGCACTGAAGGAATATGATGAGATAAGAGAAGACGACACATGAAGATGCTGTGAAGTAGGGTTGATTGCTGCAACCTGATGGCTAGCTCTGGACTGGATGGTGCTTATGAAAGCAGATGTTCAAAGTTTCCAAGTTGAACAGAAGATCCTTCAGCAACAGGGATGTGCCTGTTCCCTCAGAGTACTGGTTTGATAGGGATGGGCAAATCAGTAATTAGCTCTCTAAAAGGAGGGTATTAAAACGTAAAACATGCTTATATGCTTTCACTGAAGCAGTTGTTAGGATGATTTTAAGGTAGGGAAAAACAACTCCCACAATATAAATAAATCAAATACAATGTAAATAAAGCCTGTATGGAACACAACGCACATGCATGAAGCTTAATGTATACGAACGCTAAAAAGATGGTTGGTTTGTTTGTTTGTGTATGTATGTATGTATGTATGTATGTATGTATGTATGTATGTAACAAAGAGTTTTCTGGGACTAAAACTTTGGCTGGGAAGTTGAGTTCTGCTGAGCTGGGAGCCTTTTCCCTGGGGGTTGGCTGGCGCTGTGGTCACATAGCTTGGTGCTGACATCACCCTGGCCTGCTCACTCCCTGGGTGTCCCCTCCCCTAAAGCAGGCCTCTCTGCAGGCTTTGGACCCGGACCCGGTGGTGCTAAGTGGGGCTGGCCTCAGTTGAGATGGGAGGTCTGGTGGGCCTGCCTGTGATTACCCTACCTTCTCCTGGAAATCACTTCAAAACGTTTTTGAAGCACACCAAGCAGGCACTTAGCTTCCAGCCCCATCCCAGCTGTAGCCACGCCCTTTGTCCAACCACAGGAAAACAAACAAGGCTTTGATTCCTTTGTGTGAAAACCCAGGAGTTGCTGAAACTGACTTTAAGAAGGAAAACAAGAAAGTGAAACTACTGTGCACCACACACTGTTTACCCTGGCAACAACAGACCCAATCAGGAGTGGCCTGGAAAAGTCAGGCAGTTCCTTGGGCTGTCCTGCTTAGAGGCTAGGTGCTTTGGAGTCAGCCTCCTGGGTAAAAAATTCCTTCCACAGTTGCCCTAGGAAACTGCTTACCAAACTGAATTTTCCCTTGGTGAATGTAATTATTAACAATCTAGCCCTTAAATAAGGTTATATAGAAAGAAAGTGGCTTTTAAAACAAAGACCTTCTGTGTTAAAAGTCCTCCAAATGATGTTATTTATTTTAAAGGTTCATAATGTAAAGTTAAGGGAACTTTGTCGACCTAGGGGTAAGAAAGTACACCGCCAACCCAAAGGCAAGCAGTTCTAATCCACAGCTGCTCCATGGGAGAAAGATGGTCAATCTCCCGTGAGATTTACTGCCTCTGAAAACCTGTGCCGGAGATTTTCAGACTTGATGGTAAACAACAACAATGTAAATTTAAGAAGTTCTTGTGATGTACTGCATGGTGTTGGGCTGAAAACTGAAAGGGTGGCAGTTCAAGTCCACCAGGTGTTCCCAGGAGGCAAGCTCAAGAAGGCATAAGGCAATGGTGGCCATTCTCAGTCAGAACCCCCTCACAGGCAGTGGGTGGTGAGTGTGAACTTATCTTTCCCTTTATTACTTATATAAAACCATGCCTCCTGTAGAGCCAGCAGCAAGCGGAGGCATGGAAGGCATTCCAGGGGCTTCTGTGTGTGAGTAAGTTGACCCTCTGAGCCAGGGCTTGTTGTACAGGTGTGTTCATCATGAAAACATATCCACATGTACACCATCATCTTTGCACACTTCTGAACATACGCTAGCTACATCTCAGAAAAGTTTTACTTCTCAAATCAAACAAGGGGGCTCTGGGGGTTTAGTGGGAAGGAGCTGTGCTGCAATCCTGAAGGCATGCAGTTTGAGGCCACTAGCCTCTCTGCAGAAGGATAGGCAATCTCTTCCTGTGTGATGAACTGCCTCTGAAAACCTGCCGGAGGGTCAGCTATGGGTGGGTTCTGACTTGAGGGTACACAACAACAACAACAAACTAAACAGAAGACCCCACGTCTCACAAGGATGTACCAGTAATTTTGTAAGCATGTTCAACCTTCAGAGAGACACTTTCTCTCACACCTAGTACACAATAGCACATATGGTGAACACACTGGGCAAAAGCAGGCAGGCACACAGACTCTCTGAACTTAGTGAGACACAAATTCCAGTCCTGGAAAAATGGCCTTGCAGCTTCCGTTAGTTGATTCCTAAAACATTTCCCAGGTTGGTGTTTCAAGTACACACTTTTACTGTGTAAATGTGACAAGGGAGTGGAGGTGTTTGTTGTCAACTTCTCTGTACCACACATTTACAAATGCTTTAGATATGTTTGAGAGAGGAGAAAGATAAAAAGAGTGGGCACTCACCTATTTGGTCTTCAGGGATCAGGGACTCGATCGGCGGGTCCAGCTCCGAGCTCTGGGCCAGGTAGTTCTTGACCTGGGTCATGAACTGTCGGATGGTCTGCAGCAGGTCAGTGCTGGACACGTGGCACTCCTGGTTCTCCTGCAGGAAGCTGACATAGTCCTGCACCAGGCACCCGAAGTAGGTGCATTTGTCGCGGGACAGCTCGGCGATCCTCCTGACCATCCGCTTCTCGGGAGTCATGAAGGTGCTGAACACACCGCTCATCTTGCGAAGCTGGGACTTGACCAGCTTGGGCAGCACGAAAGAGCTGCTTCTCTTCTTGGACTTGATTGGTGGGGGCATGGTCTCCTGGTCACTCTCCCCCTCGTAGTCTTCCACGCTGCTGTTGGTGTCCACCTCGTAGCCGAAGAGAGGCATGCTGTGGTCAAAATCCAGAGAGTCCGAGGAGGAAGTGGAAACGCTCATGTCGCTCAGCCTCTGTCGGCCTCCGCTCCAGAGCGGGGACTGGGTGCCTGGAGGCCGCGACCGGCAGAGGGCGCCTAGAGCGGCCGAGGGCGGGGCGCCACCACCTGGGCCGCAGGCGATGAGCGGCTCCTCCCGGCAGGGTGCGTCTGCGTCAGGCGCGGGCGCAGGCTCGGAGCCCGGTGCGGGCGCGTCGGGCGCGGGCTCGGAGCCCGGTGCGGGCGCGTCGGGTGCGGCCTTGGAGTCGGGCTGGCCGCCAGCTGCGAGAGTCTTACGTTCGGGGCTCCACCGGCTGCCAACTGCGGGCTGGTCCCCTGTTGCAGGCTCAGGCTCGGGACTGGGGCCAAGCCGGTCGCAGGGTCCAGGTCGGGCCCCGGTCAAGGTCTTTGTGCTGCCTTCTGTCTCCAGAAAAGAAGCCTGCTTCTTGAGCCGGGGCGGAGGGATGGGCGTGGGTTTCGTTCCAGGCGCAGCTACGTGCCCGAGTTTGTTCTGGTTGACTGTTTCTGGCATGCTGGCTTGGGCCTCGGGCCTGGACAGCTGAGGGTTTGTGTGCAGACTATTAATAGTGGGCGGCGGGGGCCTGGGCGGGGGGGACCGAGGCCTCTCGGTGCCTTTGGCATCGGGCGTGCTCGCCCTGGGCCTCAGCAGGCTCTCTCCGAGACCCTGGCTGTGCACTTTGAGAAAGAGAGGATTGATGAAGCACAGGGCGCCTTTGCTCTGGCTGCACTCCAGCTCTGAAGGCGTCCTGGTTTTGATAGAATGTACTCCGTTTATGAGGCAGAGCTGATGAGAGGCGGGATGAGCACCGGCTGAGGAAAGAGGCCTATGGGGAGGTGGAGGGTTTGGGGGTTGGTTGTCAGCTGGAGAGCTCCAAAAATCTGAAAGTTATTATCAGTGAACACAAGAATGTAAATACAATACACTCAGGCCATTCCTTCACAAATAAAAACGCATAATCTTACAGTGGGCATTCTGCAGCAGAAGGTTTGATTCTGGGGTTGGCTGGTTTGTCTGGGTTTGCTTCTCCTCCCCCCTTTACTGCATTCTTTACTGGAAAGGGTAGCAAGGCTGCCAGGCCCATATGAGTGTCCAAAGGGCCCCAGGGCTGTTCACCTTTAAAGCCCTTGAGAAATGGCTTGGTGAGCACAGTTTTCTGTGCAGTTTTCTCACAGGTATGTTGGAAGGAAAATGAGACTGGATTCACTGCAGTATTAACTGGATAAAAGCCACCAGGGCTCCCAGCTTTAAAGAAACAGTCAATATACAAAACCCTACTGCCTCTGCCTTCCTTCCCTTCTTCCCAGCAGCTGGGGCCAGACAGCCAGGAATCCAGCTTCCAAGTTCCCTTTCCACCGGGCAGTAGGGGGTGGGGTGTTACACAATTTATACGACTTTTACATATTCAGCATTTAAATGCAGAAAGGAGAAAAATACACACTCATTAGTTCCATCAGCAGAAAGAAAAGAAAAAAAAAGATAGCAAACATATGCAAATGTTAAAGTGCTGATTCAAACCATCTATCTTAGTGGTTTGCTGTCCAACCTTCCCAAATCCCATAACCTAGCACAGTTATAAATTCAGCACTCCAGAGATCTGCAGGCTGCTTTCTGTGTATGCTTCCCTAGTCACCTACATTTCTACCAAACTGAGAAAGCCAACAAATGGCAGTGCTAAATGCTGTCTGTTACACTTCTTAGTTGGACCAGGTTTGTTTGTCTCTCTCTGGCTTTGTCTGGTTATGTTTTCTTAAAGTGTGTTCCCTTCCCATGGACCCAAATGATGGGGTTCCACTTCTACGTTGGGCTTGACCCACTTCCCACCTTGCCCATTGAAAGGACCAGTTATCAGAAACTCAGTTTCTGACAAAGTACAGTTAACTCCACCACCCGCTTGAGTGGTTTTTTTAACAAACAAACAACCCCCACCTGTGGTAAATCCCACCCTGATTGATCAACTGCCATAAAGTGGAATTCTTCTTCTCTGTAAGAGCACAAGGAGTTTTCCGCATTCCTGTATCCGAAGTAACCGATAAGATTCAAATAGGTTTCCAAACTGTTACCCTGAGCTATGGCTAGCCAATTGAAGGTGGACAAATACCCAAACTACTGTGGATGGCCAATCATGGCGTGTATCGTTGGGCAGGGGAGTGGCAGAGGTATAAAAGGAGGGGCAGACATCAATTCGGGGCTCTCGGCTGGATGCTGCTGTGTCAGCATGCGGGAGCCCGGGTTCAAAATAAACTTTGTTAATTCGGCTAATTGGCTCGGTGATCTTTTTGGGGACTCGCTCTGTTACACCCATGTTTCCAGCAAGGACTGGCACTGAAGTGCCCAGCCCCAGCCCCTTGGTCTTCTTCCCTTGTAGGTTTGCATGGCCCAGCATGGTCACCTGTGTCCACTGAGCGCTTAAAAATAGTGAAGGAATAATATTTAAAATTTAAAAAATTTTAAGGATAAAAACTGATGTTCAATCCAGTTACCAGAAAAACATTTAAGTATGCAAAAAACAACTTAGTTATGTGCATCTACTTTTTAAACTAACTTTAGTGGAATCTGAATGTGAGTCAAGGAAGTTATGTCTATATCCAGATTTCCTCCAAGTATAAAATGTAGACTGGATTTTTAAAAATTGTTTTTGTTGTTGCTAAGTTGTTAAGCACCATCGAGTCGCAGGCGACTCATAGCAACCCTATGAACAAAAGTCCTGGACACCTCCTGTATAACCTTCGTCCTTTCTCCAGGTTCAAAGGGTTTCCCTAGGCAAGCTATTGTGGAAGCGGATGCCACTCCTGCTTCCAAGCTTGTTTTAATTGGGGAGCTTGACCAAACACTGTCCACAATGGGTAACCATTCTCGCATTTGACTCATCAGTGTCACAGTTTGGCTTCACGGCAACCACGAGTTACCTCTGTACAGCAATTTTAAAAAATTAGTATGAAATTAAATGGAAAGACTATGCTGTAAAAATATATATGTTGCGGGAGCTCTGGTGGCCTAGTGGTAAGGAGCTGCAACTACAATCCCAGAAGCGCACGGTTCGAATCCACCAGATGCTCTGCCGAGGAAGGAGGGACAATCTCCTCCTGTACCAGTCAGATCTGATTTGACGGTACACTCACACAAAAACAATAAAATAAAAAAA
>NW_006399922.1:1906558-1929396 GCF_000299155.1 Elephantulus edwardii | reverse complement strand
ATGATAACCATTTTGATATACAACAATAAATTAATCCATTTTATTTTACATGTTTAGAGGTGTCTTCTGTTGTTGTTTTGGAAGCTGGAATGACATCCACTTCCTAAATGGCATGCCTCTGGAAGGAAACTCCATGAACTTTGAGAAATAATAGTTATAGAAAGGCTTCAGGTCTTTTGTTCATAGGGTCGCTATGAGGCGTGCTCAACTTGAAGGCAATCAACAACAACTGTTGTTTTTATATGCTGCTAAGTCAATCCTAACTCACAGTGACTATATGAACAACGGATCTCGACTCTGCCCTATCCTATATCAGAGGAGATGAAATTCCCCCCGGGAATCCCTAGGCAGGAGACACAG
Source organism: Elephantulus edwardii (assembly GCF_000299155.1). Lineage (NCBI taxonomy): Eukaryota > Metazoa > Chordata > Mammalia > Macroscelidea > Macroscelididae > Elephantulus > Elephantulus edwardii. Next base: position 1,929,036 of record NW_006399922.1, on the reverse strand, counting down.
AAGGGCAACCTGGATCAGTTCCATGTTCCAGTTCATGGTAAATCACCACTCAGCAGAACTTAAGGATTGAGCAAAGGGACAGGCAAGCAGCATGAGCCTAGTATGCAAGGGTGTAGGGGAAGCCTGGACCTCCAAGACTGGAAGGTCACATGCAGAGACAAGCACTGAACATTGTTCAGTTCCTCAGAGCATGGGAGTGTTGACAGGCTCCGGGCCCCTCTGGAAGGAAAGTCTGACATACATGGTCATCTCCGGACTCTCTTTCTGTCAAGCACTGCTTTTCCTATCAAGATGCCACAGAAAGGAAGGATGCTGAAGGACCATAAATATTACTGTTACCTGAAGACTTTGAGTTTGGGGGAAACTTGAGGGACAACGAAGCAAAATTGGTTATCAATATATTTGAAAGCTGGTTGCACAGACACTTGGGAAGAAACAATCTAACAAATTCTGATTGAGGGACCTCATGCTCGGAAGGCTGTGCTTTGACATGAAGGCAGGATTATTGTAACTATAGTATGTTCAATGGAACAAGCTTGCCTTCCGCAGCCCTCACATGGTTGTGATCTCTGTGCTCATTCTAAGACAGATCCAGGGATGGGGCATCTACTTACTTAATCCGAGCTGCGCTACTTCTTCCAGCTGAGCCTCCGTCTTGGCTGTTGAAACAGCATAAGGCAACTTCAAGGTGAATGGCAGAACATCTCTGATTTTCCAGAAAAAAGAAAATATTTGTCATGTCTTCTTTCTGTTTCTTGATTTATCCTAAAGTTACTTTTTTAAAAAAAGGTTTATTCTTAATTATTTACAAAGTTTGAATATATTATTTTTCACACAAAAGTGACTTTTATTTTTTTAAAAGACAATTCACTGTACACATTTTATTTACATTTTTGTACACTGTCTTAATATGAATGGGACCGCTTTTCTATTGAGCCATTTTAACCAAAGCAAAATAACCTAAGTAATACTTTTTTAACAAAACTGTTTAAAAGGTTCTAACTACCTATCATACTATAATCAACTAGAACTTTTAGGACCAATATTTATTATTCCTTCCAGTATTTCCACATTTAGAAAAGGCTAAAAGAGAATGCCTTGTGGATTCAGGATCTATGGTGGGAATTGAATTTTTCTGCTGTTGCTATGTGCCATCGAGTCCTTTCCGACTCATAGCGACCCTACGCACAACAGCTCTAAACCCTGCTCTATCCTGCGCCAACTGCACCGCCTCTGACACACCCATCCCGATTACCCCAGTCACCGAATCGATCCATCTCATAGAGGGTCTTCCCCTCCTGCACTGTCCCTCCACCCCCCCAAGCATGATGTCTCTCTCCAAGGACCCATCCCTCCTGGCAACATGTCCAAAGTATGTCAGACGAAGCCCCAGAATCCTTGCCTCCAAGGAGCAGCTTGGTTTAATCCTCTCCAAGATGAATCTGTTTGTTTTCCTGGCAGTCCATGGTACATTCAGTACCCTTCTCCAGCACCACAGCTCAAAAGCATCCACTCTCCTTCTGTCCTCCCTAGTCATTGTCCAACTCTCTGATGCATAACAAGCGATTGCAAATACCATGACCTGTATCAGGCGCACCTTAGTCTCCAGAAAGATACTGTTGCTCCTGAGTACCTTTGAGAGGTCCCTAACGGCAGACTTTCCCATTGTGATACGCTTTTTTACTTCCTGACTGCTGGTACCAAGAGTGTTGACTGTGGAGCCGAGCAAACTGAAGCTGTGAACACTCTCAATCTCTTCGTCATCCATCCTGACGCTGCCAATTGGTCCAGTGGCGAGAATCTTTGTCTTCTTGACGTTGAGCCTTAGTCCATACTGAAGGCTGCAGTCCTTGACCCTTCGCAGCAAGTGCATGAGGTCCTCTTCAGTTTCAGCAAGCAAGGTTGTGTCATCTGCATAACGGAGATTGTTAATAGATCTTCCACCAATCCTGATGCCACAATTCTCCTCATAGAGCCCAGCCTCTCGGATAATCTGCTCTGCATACATGTTGAAAAGGTATGGAGACAGGATGCATCCCTGGCGCACACCCTTCCCAATTTTGAACCATGCAGTGTTACCCTGCTCTGTTCTGACTACTGCCTCTTGGTCCAAGTATAGGTTTCGTATTAGCACAATTAAATGTTCTGGGATTCCCATTCTTCTCAGAGTCAGCCACAGTTTGTTATGATCCACACAGTCAAATGCCTTTGCATAATCAATGAAACACAGATAGACATTCTTCTGGTATTCCCTGCTTTCAGCCAAGATCCATCTTACATCAGCAACGATGTCCCTAGTACCACGGCCCCTTCTAAACCCAGCCTTGACTTCTGGCAGTTCTCTGCTGATGTGCTGTTCTAATCGTTTTTGGATGATCTTCAGCAGAATCTTGCTTGCATGTGAAATCAATGACACTATTCTGTAGTTTCCACACTCAGTTGGGTCACCTTTCTTTGGAATGGGAACAAATATAGATCTCTTCCAGTCAGTTGGCCAAAACCACCTAACCTTAATAATATTAGAAGTACTATGTTAGTGGATTTATTACACATATATATCTCTCACTCTGGTGGTGGTGGTAAGAAGCTGCACTGCAATTCCAAAGGTATACATTTCGAACCCACCAGCTGCTCCATAGGAGAAGGATGGGCAGACTCCTCTTGTGTGATTAACTGCCTCTATAAACCTGCTGGTGAGTCAGCTATGAGTCGGTTCTGACTCAATGGCACACAACAACAATCAATCAATCAATCTAGACATAAATTATATATAATCTAGACATAAATTACATATCTGTAATCTAAACACTTTGAGTTGTCCATGGGTCTTGGCCCACAGTCAACCAGATACAGGCAGGGAGAAACTGTTTAATGGATGAATGAATGACTATCAATAATGACAAGAGCGACTTACCCAGTGGTGGTAACGTTTTTAAGAATTTTTTCATTCATTCACTCAAATTCTAGGCACTGTTTCAGGTGCAAGTAGCAAAATTCCTGCCTTCATGGAATTTCAAACCAGTGGATGATAAATTATAGAGTATGTAAGAAGGGAGAATGCACTTGGCTAAGAAGATAGCACAAGAGATGGAAAACCAATTTGCTTTGTCAATTTCACTCAAACTGCATTTTTTTTTCTTTTTTAAAGGGAAATAAAGCACAGGAAGACAAAGCATGTGAGAGTACTAGGAGGTGATGAGGGAAGGCCACATTGAGAAAGTGGCATTTTACTAAAGACCTGAAGGAGGCCGAGAGGTGCTATAGCCCACAGGGAGCTGCTCTGCTAACCCAAAGGTGATGTCTCTCTAGTAGTTTGAATCTACCAGCTGTTCTTCAGGGGCAAACTGGACAATCTCCCACGTTATTTACTTGCTATGTGTCATCAAGATGGAACAAACTCATAGTGATCCTCCAGCAGGTTTACAGAGGCTATAAATTACACTAGAGAAGATGGCTCATCTTTCTCCTGTGGAGCAACCAGTGGATTTGAACTGCATACCATTCATTTGGCAGTGCAATGCCTTACCATTAAATCACCACAGGCTCCTGGAAACCCCTTGGAGAGTCAGCTACGAGTCTGCCCTGAAACAACAGCAATGAGTTGAGTTGCATTGAAGGGAGGCCAGAGGATGAGACTTCAAAGAGAGGGCATTTCGGGCACAGTAAGCTGCAGGTTCTGAGGCCCTGAGCGGAAGAGTCTGGCAAGTGTGAAGGACAGCAGAGGTCACCACTGGTGGCCAGGGTGGAATAAATGAGGGGCAAAATTTAGGGTTCTGCCTGCATTTTGTCAACACACGATGTCATGAAAATGCCCGTTGAGAGTATAACTATTCTAAATAAATTACTTGTTTATAAAAGATAGGGTAACAGTCTAGACTGAAGCAGATAAATCTAGACAATGGCACTTTTTGGACTCCTTAAAGCTGTTGACAGAGAATAACAAAGTACATTGAAAGAACAAACATGAATAAAATTTACCAGGTTCACCAAATGCCCTCACATGCTGCTTATATTCAGCTGTCAATCTGGTATCTGGCAGCCAGCAGAGTGTCCTCTGTTTTGGAGGTCAAGCACAGCTCACCTCTTGTTCCATGAGGCTCTGCTGTGTGTCCAAATGTCAGAAGCACTACCTGTGTCTGTGTCCTCTGTTTTGGAGGTCAAGCACAGCTCACCTCTTGTTCTATGAGGCTCTGCTGTGTGTCCAAATGTCAGAAGCACTACCTGTGTCTGTGTCTGCTGTATTTGTTCTCAACCAAGCAAGTGAAGCCCCAGAGGATGGGAGGCATAGCCTGCTTGCCAGTGAGAGGCAGCAATGCTGATCAGAACCTTAGATGAAAACTGGAAAGGAGAACTTGGTAACATTGAAGGGTCTATCATTCAAACAGATGCTTGTATGGCTTGTAATTAAAATCTGCTTTCTTCAGACAGTTTAGGGGGTAAGGGTACAAGTGGCAAAAACAATCTAATTCTTAAAATTTTTACCTTATTCAGTGCAGTATCTGGGGCATAAACATCACATGAGTTTTTCCCGACTTAATGACATATATGACAGGAAGCCACACCTGTAATTCACTAATAGATGGTTGTAAGCTTTGATAGACTAGAAAATAAGATGTTATACACAAGCCTGTTGTGCCAGCAATGGTTATGTCACAGCTCCTTCTTCCCACAGACATGCAAAGGGGGCACCTCCTTCTTAACCTACCCACTTAAGGTAGTAGAAGAAATAAAGCCATCATCTTTGAAACAGATGTTTCCCCTACGAGATTCAGTGCATACATAATCTAGATATTTATTAATAGTATTATTTACTGTATGTATCATAGTTCTAAAGGAGGGGAAACTCGTATTAACACCGGTGGCATTTTTTTTCCCCACATGCAGCCTACATTCAATTCTGGGAAGAAGTTTTGATCCCTCGTTTCCACAGGTCCTGAACAAAAGAAGTTCCTGGCACACATGTACAGAGCTGATGGGTAAGATGGGGGCAAATGGAACTCAGTTGTGTTTGACCCCAAAGTCTGTGCAGGTGGGTAGTGGGGAACATACGGGCTTTGACATTTAAAACCAGCCTGGAGTCAAGTCCCATATCACCTACTTATTAACTGAGAGACTGGGTAAGTCATGCCCTTCCTCTGAGCTTATGGGTCCCGATTGGTTTAAACAACAGACTTCCAGCCCACACCTGATTGTTAACTAAACCAAAACAACAAAGCAGCTTATACATAATTGTTAACTAAATTAAAATGACCAAACAGTTTACACAGTTGTGGCTGACATTGAGAAGAATGGGAAGCCCAGAGCACTTAATTGTGCTCATGTGAAAACTATACCTAAACCAGGAGGCTATTGTGTGAACAAAGGAGGGGAATACTGCATGGTTTAAAATTAAGAAGGGGGGAAAAAAATAAAATTAAGAAGGGAGTGTGTCAGGACTATATTCTCTCTCCAGACTTATTCAATCTGTACGCTGAGCAAATTTTTGAAGAAGCTGGACTCTATGAAGAGGAATGTGGCATCAAGATTGGAGGGAGATTCATCAATAACCTGCACCATTCAGATGACCACAATCTTGCTTGCTAAAAATGAGGAGGACTTGAATGAAGCATTTGTTGCAGAAGATCAAGGAATATAACCTTTGGTATAGATTGCATCTCAGGGTTAAGAAAACAAAGATTCTTACCACTGGACGGATAAGCAACATAATGATGGATGGAGAGATTTAAACTGTCAAAAACTTCATCTTGCTTGGATCCACACTTAACACCCTTGGTACCAGCAGTGAGGAAGTAAAGATGTGCACTGCACTGGGAAAGTCTGCAGTTAGGAACCTCTTCAAATTACTGAAGAGCAATGATATCAGTTTGAGGACTAAGGTGTGTCTGATTAAGACTATGATCCTTCCGATCACCTGCTATGCATCTGAGAGCTAGACAATGTCTAAAGATAACAGAAGAATCGATGCCTTTGAACTGTGGTGTTGGAGAAGAGCACTGAACATCCCATGAATGGCAAAAAGAACAGATATGTCTTGGAGAGCATGCAGTCAGAGTGCTCTTTGGAGGCAAGGATGATAAGGCTTCACCTCATACACTTTGGGCATGTTGCTTGGAGAAGGATATAATGCTTGGAAGAGTTAAGGATCAGTGAAGAAGAGGAAGACCTTCAACCAGGTGGAACCAGTGACTGCCACAATGGGCTCTAGTGTGTCAGGTAGTGTGAGAAAGGCACAGGATAGGGCAGGATTCAAATTTGTTGTTTATAGGGTTGCTATAAGTCGTATGTGATGGCACCTAACAACATCACTTCCCGTGCAAATGATGTGCCTTTGGCCAAAAGCATTGGCATTCTCTGGGAGTTTGTGAGAAATGCAAAATTTCAGGCTTCACTCACATTTCCTGAAGCAGAACCCACTCTTTAACAAGACCATTGGGAAGTCACAAAACTCAAAAGATTCATAGCTGACCCTCCAGGGGATTTTCAGAGGCTGTAAATTACAAGGGAAGAAATTGTTCCTCTTTCTCCTGCAGAGCAGCTGGAGGATTCAAACAGCCCACCATTAGTTTGGCGTGCTGTTTCCTGCTCACTAGGTATCCAGTGATCCCTCTGGAGAGTCTAATAAATGGCAAATCTTGAAAGGCACTGCTTTGCACTATAGTGAGTATGTCAATTTACAAAGAGACATTGACGGGAGCTCTGGTGGCTCAGTGCCAAGGAATTGTACTGTCAATCCAAAGGCACATGGTTTGAATTTGCCAGCTGCTCTCTGGGAGAACGATGAACAGTCTCCTCCGAAAACCCACTGGAGGGTCAGCTATGAGTTGGTTCCATCTTGACAGTTCCCAACAGCACCACCCAGGCATTGAAGGGGCCCTGAATGCAGTGAGCAAACACTTAGCTAAGTCAAAGTTCAGTGGTATACGCCCATAAACCACTCTGTGAAAGAGGTGGAAATGTTTCCCATAAACCACTCTGTGAAAGAGGTGGAAATGTTTCCATAATGAATACAGTCTTGTAAACATTAAAGGACAGTTCTACCATGCTTACTATGTCCCGAGGAGTCACTGTAAATCAGAATCAACTGGATAAGAAGTCAGAATTGGTTTGATTTACCAGGCACTGAAGGAGCCCCGGCGGTGCAACTCCAGAAGCTAAGCAAAAAGTCATCATTTAAACCTATCATTGGTTTCATGGGAAAGAAAAATCTTGTGATCTGTTCCCATAAAGATTACAGACCAGAAATCCCAATGAGGCCGGCCCCCTCTGTCTCTGGGGTCACCTGAGTAGGACTTGGCTTGATGGACTGAGGGCAGTGGGATGGATGCCTGCCTTCTATGCCTGAGTCCTAGGATTTATTCTCAGCCCTCATGCATAGACCCCACTGTGTTTACCTGGGGTGTAGTGGGGGCTGCATGTTGATGTGATGTGATGTGATGTGATGTGATGTGATGTGATAAAGGCTTCAGGGAAGCTTTCAGACCATGGATCACTGATTCTGTTAGCATGAGTTAGGATCAGAGCTAACTATAGTACAAAAAGAAACCCATTGCAGTCAAGCTGGAATGAATACATAGCTGAGCCTTCAGTGGAAATCCCATGTGGCGCTTGCCCGTGGAGCAGCTAGAGGACTCACACCATCAGAGCTGCTGCGTTCCGGTTACCAGCACAGCGCTCTGTGGACTGTGCCACCGGAGCTAAGCACAGCAACATCAGTAGTCAGGTTTGTTGTTCCTGTGCATCCTCCCCTGGACTTTGCCCAGTGTGCCCATCACTCAGTGAATTCTCTACGCAGGAGCTTATTTGTAAAATACCAAACCTGATAATCTACTCACTCTCTCCATCTGAATATACTTGTGAACTAACAAACAAAAACATTTCAAACATAACATAACAAGATTGGATCAAATCAACTATTGGTGATAGAACACATACTGAGGTCAATAACAGCATATTGTTGTTGTCTGCGGTTGAATAAAAACTGACTCACAGCTAACTCTCTTGCAGGTGTTCAGAGATGGCAACTGCATGAAAGAAATGATCGTATTTCTTCCGGGGAGCAGTTGGTGGCTTCAAACCACCTGCCTTTAGGTTGGCAGCTCGACTCTACCTACTAGGCCACCAGTGCACCCTGACAGCATGTAATATTAAAGAAGAAACAAAACTCTAAGGACCTTTCCTTGCCTTTTGAAAAATGAAGACGACTCAGGTTCTCAAACACAGTATCTGTTTTGTTTTTTATGAACAGTAGGCATTTGTATCAGACTGTATGGTTTGCAAAAGCTGCAGTGTACTTAATATCCCTCCTTGGTCAAGCAGCCCTGAGCAAAGATAGTGTGGTCTGTTAGGGATCAGAATGGTATCTTTGCTATGTTTGATGCTAAGTATTGTTTTGTAGGTGTAACACTCTTTTCCAAGAAAAGGTCAATTACCAACAAGCAAACAATGAAGAGGCTTAAACAGGCCCACTTCCCCTTGGACATTCATGGTGACACTGCAATTCATCCCCTTCACCAGGTCAGACTCAGACCCACCAGATGTGGTCCTGTGGGGAGGGGTTGGGCCTCTGCTTCTACACAGCTTACACTCTTCCTGTAGCACTATTCCCTACAACAGCTCTGGGATCCTGCCCAAAACGGGTACGTGGGAGTTCACAGGGCATTTGGTACATGTGTATATGGAGATCTGGGTTTATTCCTGGTAAACAGTGACTGAGCTATCATTGGAAAGTGGCTCCCCAGCACCACTTGGTCTCTGATCATGTGGATCTAGCTGGGCAGATCTCCAGGAAGGAGACAGCTTTCTGGAAAGGTCTAGCCCATTAAGTATAAGGAACACACAGATGCAATGAATGTACAAAAATGGAACATTCAGTCTTTGAGAAATAACCTGCCTAGAACTTTGGGAGTTTTGGTGACTTAGTGGTAAGGAGCTGTGCTGCCAGCCTGAAGATACACAATTCAAATCTACCAGCTGCTCCATGGGAGAAAGATGGGCAATCCCTCTCCTGTGATTTACCACCTCTGAAAACTTGCTGCAGGGTCAGCTATGAGTCAGTTAACAGTATACAACATCAATAAATCCTTAAAGTAAAAGAGGCCAAGCTCAAAGATCCACCACAGCCTAAGTGTGTGACTGTTGAGAAAATAATCCTCGTGGCACATTCCCAAGTGTCCCCTAAACCCAGTCACCATTAGCAAACAGAAGAGCTAAGGGACTGAGGAAGTCCAGTGGACCTCATGAACAGGTGGACCGTGCGGACAGGTGGCAGTGCCAGTCTGAACATCCGCATCTGATTCTGAGTCATGAAGCAAAACAAATCAATGTTTTGATCTAAATGTTTTAAATAAAAACATTTTTAAAAGGATGCCTTCCACAACTTATATCCTCTTGACACATTAATATTTGTGGCTTAACTTCACCTAGACAAAAACAGTCACCTCAGGTATGAAAAGGGACGTAAGCATCTGATCTGCCTCAAGTATAATAATGGGAGATTTACAGGAAGGTGTAAGGATGTAAAGGGAAGCCCATCACTGGGAGTGTTCACAATGTCACCTGGGCCCTTTCAGTGTTACAGTGTGGAAGGACTGATCCCTCTGAGTCTATAGCATGGCTAATGTCTCTAATATGGGGGTGTGTGCACACATGTAAGACTGTATGAACATCTGTGCAGGAGAACGTGTGTATGGGGTGTGTGTGTGTGTGTACATTTTTTGTTTTAATGGATCCAGTTGAAAGGATCCCAAAGGCAGCTGGAAAAAACAATCACATTAGGTCATAGGCAGTGGTTCTGATCTTAAGCCTTAGACACGGTGAACATTTTATTTTGGTTTGAATAACTTCACAGAGATCCAATATATGACAAGTCTCCCAACACACTATCCTGCTTCAATGAGAAGCCCAGGCTGGCCACTGCACACACCAAAGAGGTCCCTGGAGCAGGAGAGGAGGAGGCTTACCTGCTGATGCAGTAGAAAGCAATGAGCCGGAATAAATCTGCAAAACTGATTCCTGAGCCTTCCAGGGAAAAGGCTGAAAGAGAGATTTCAGAAACCAGCTGAGTGTTCTGAGAAAGGAAGGGCCTTCCCCTGTAATGTCCTGTTGAGCAGAACCATCTTAGTTCTCCTGCAGCCCCAGGGCAGGCCAGCTGCAGGGAACCACGTCAGCTGGAGCCAGCCCGCCTGGCAGCCCTGGCCTGACTCATCACCACATGTTCCCCCTGCTTGGTAAACAGAGGAGGGCAGATCAGGTTGCACAATGATCTTTCCTTTAAAGTTCAGAAAACAGACTTGGGCAGGGGGCAAAGAACCAGGACGGAGGAGGGGGTGGGCAACAGCACATGATCCACCTGGGGATGCCGAACTCCCCACTCCCACCATGGTCATGCTGGCCTGTGCCAAAGCTTTGGTAAGGGCACAGACAAGATCCAAAGCTTTGAAGACATAACAGGCTTATGCAAACCAGTTTTTGGCTAAACTTAATAGGAAAGGTTCTAAAACTTACTTGCTTAGGGTTTTCTCCAAATGCAGTTTCCCAAACAGAAGGAGTGTGCTGACCAACTGTGTGTCATCTGTGCATTTTCTAACTGGCAAGGCCACAACACTTCCACCTAAAGCACCCAAGTGCACCGCCTGCTAGGTATGCTCAAGCTCCTATTCTTCCAAAAACATCCAGAGCCCCTCAATGTTATGAATAGTTCCTCATTTCAACAGCCTGATGAGTTTCCTCCCTTTTGTACATCCTATGTCCTACTTATGTTAATATTTTCACTTATTTAGTATTTCTGAGGCACCCCAAAGCACATCTTAAACTTACACCATCCCCTTCTGACACATGCACCACACTAACAGAGACAGAGATGCACACAATTTGGTTACATATTGTTATTGTTGTTGTTGATATGTGCTGTTGAGTCACTTGCAACTCATAGCGACCCTATGTACAACAGCCCTAAACCCTGCTCTATCCTGTGCCAATCTCACTGCCTCTGACACACCCAAACCGATTACCCCAGTCACTGAATCAATCCACCTCATAGAGGGTCTTCCCCTTCTGCGCCATCCCTACACCCTCCCAAGCATGTCCCTCTCCAAGGACCTGTCACTCCTTATAACATGTCCAAAGTATGTCAGATGAAGTCTCAGAATCCTTGCCTCCAAGGAGCAGCCTGGTTTAACCCTCTCCAGGATAAATCTGTTTGTTTTCTTGGCAGTCCAGGGTACATTCAATACTCTTCTCCAGCAACACAGCTCAAAGGCATCAATTCTCCTTCTATCCCCCCTAGTCATTGTCCAACTCTCTAATGCATAACAAGTGATAGCAAAGACCATAGCCTGTATCAGACACACCTTAGTCTCCAGAGTGACACCATTGCTCTTCAGTACCCTGGAGAGGTCCCTAACAGCAGACTTTCCCATCACAATACGTTTTTTTATTTCCTGGCTACTGGTGCCAAAAGTGCTGACCGTGGAGCCAAGCAGACTAAAGTTGTTAACAATCTCAATCTCTTCACCATCCATCCTGATGCTGCCAATTGGTCCAGTGGTGAGAATCTTTGTCTTCTTGACATTGAGCCTCGATTCATACTGAAGGCTGCAGTCCTTGACCCTCTGCAGCAAGCATTTCAGGTCCTCCGAGGTTTTAGCAAGCAGGATTGAGTCACCTGCATAATACAGATTGTTGATATATCTTCTACCAATCCTGACGCCGCACTTCTCCTTATAGAGCCCAGCCTATTGGATAATCTACTCAGTATACAGGTTGAAAAGGTATGGAGATAGGACACATCCCTGGCGTACACCTTTCCCAATTTTGAACCATGCTGTATTTTCTTGCTCTGTTCTAATGACTGCCTCCTGGTCCATGTATAGGTTTTGCATTAGCACGATCAAGTGTTCTGGGATTCCCATTCTTCTCAGAGTCAGCCACAGTTATGATCCACACAGTCAAATGCCTTCGCATAATCAATAATGAAACACAGATATACATTCCTCTGGTATTCCCTGCTTTCAGCTAAGATCCATCTAATATAATATCCCTAGTACCACGACCTCTTCTAAATCCAACCTGGATGTCAGGGCCTGGCTAACCTGCAAAACAGGATCAGCAATGCTATGTAAAAACAGCAGGACCACTCATCTTGGCTTGACCATCCCTTCTATAGTAAACAACTCCAGGAAGCAGTATGCTAATGAATAAGGAGTGACCAAAGGCCTCAGAATTCTAGGAATGTGATACCTTCTTGTTTTCCAATAGATATCATAGGATATCCCAGAGGATGTTTTTGTTTTGTGTTGAGGTCTGGGAATGTTTGATCTACCAGTCAACATCTCCGACAGATAAGAAATAATGCAATTACCCCTGCAGGTATGTTCCTAAGATGTATATATATACCCTTGCCAGAATATTAAACTTGCTATTTGTCATCAGCAATTAGCCTCTGGCGGAATTCTCCCAACATATTGGGGCTGGATCCCCGATACCTGGACTTCTGGCAGTTCTCTGCTGATGTGCTGTTCCACTCATTTTTGGATAATCTTCAGTAGAATCTTGCTTTCATGTGAAATCAATGATATTGTTCTATAGTTTCCATATAGTTTCTGTTGGATGTCAAATGTATATCATCCAGGAAGAGTGTAAATGGTCATTACAAAAACAGAAGAGAAAAAAAAGACCAAAATGAATGTCAGAAGAAACTCTGAAGATTGCACTGAAGTGCAGAGAAGCCAAAGCACAATACTGAAGAGCTGAACAGAAGATTTCAAAAGGCAGCATGGAATGACGAAGCAAAATATTACAATGAAATGTGCAAGGAGTTGGAGTCAGAAAATCAAAAGGGCCGAACTCGTTCAGCATTTCTTAAGCTCAAGGAACTGAAGAACAAATTCAATCTTTGAGTTGCTATAATCAAGGATGCTTTTGGCAGAATGTTAAATGATCCAGGAAGTATTAAAAGAAGATGGAAAGAATATACTGAGTCACTGTATCGAAAGGAATTGGCAGACACAGAAGAATTTAATGAAAAAACATATGAGCAAGAGTCTATGGTGTTGAAAGAAGAAGTTCAAGCTGCTTTGAAGGAAACAGCAAACAATAGGCCCCAGGAATAGATGGTGTACCAATTGACATATTTCAGCTAACAGATACTGCGCTGGATGTGTTCACCAAGTTGTGCCAAGAAATCTGGAGAACAACCACTTGGCCAACTGACTGGAAGAGATCTATATTTGTTCCCATTCCAAAGAAGGGTGACCCAACAGAGTGTGGAAACTATAGAACAGAGTGTGGTTACATATTAGGGAATGAATATTGGTTATGGAAACTTCTCTGATCCTCAGTTTTCTCACATGTAAAATGGGTGATAGTGGCACTTTCTTTGCTATTCAGAAGGGAAGTAGTGATAACAGAAATTTTAAAACAGGAAGTAATTTATCTGAAACATGAAAACACTTTCTAGATGAGCAGGCAAAGGTATTCACTATTAAATGACAACATCCAGAAGTTATGATAAACATTTCTGTATATGTTGATAGTCAGAATTTTCAATTCATCACTGATTCCCAGAGAAGACTGACCCAAATAGGAAGAGGTCAGCATGGTGCAGGAAGAAACATGGTACAATTATTTGGAGCCAGGTTAATCCTTGGCTCAAACTATCTCTTTTAACCTTGTTAAATCAGGCAGAGGATTAGGTAGGTGATCAGGCAGAAAGAAGACTGTGTTGCTATTGCATAAAATTGTTATTCAGATAAAAATTTTACAAGATATGAGGAAGAATCGAAAAGATTTTGTGCTATTGGTTCTATACAGAATCACCTGCTAATAAGAGTGTTGTAAACCGAGGATTCTTCAGCATGTAAGATATGGATGTGTTTGACTTGATTCCATTTTGTATTCATTTTCTAACTTTTAACATTTCTACTTGCTGACTTTCCATTTGCTTATCCGTGATATACATCTCTATTGGTGAGTTCCCAATACTTGAACATCTGACAAATGAATATATATCTTTAAGTGAGGGAAGCACTCTTGGTGTGCTGTGCTTCTTCTCCAATAGCTAATACAAAGACATGAGGCAGAGCTGCAGCTCCTGATAGAATGTTATTAGGTGCTATTGTGTTGGCTCCAACTCACGGCACAAGAGAACATGGAGCCAACCTATCTTCACAATCTCTGACGTGCTTAAGCTAACCCTGGCAGCTATTGTGCCAATAATACATTTTGTTGAAGAACTTCCTCTTTTCCACTGATTCTCCACATTTCCAAGCAAGTCTTTTTCAGCCCCTCCTGATGACATACCCAAAGGACATAACTGTCATCAAAACAGATGTGTTTGTTATTTTGGCAGTCTATGGTAGAGTCCATATTCTTTACCAATACCACAATAAAAAGGCATCCATTCTTCAGTTGTTTTTATTCTTTATCTAACTTTTATATGCAATGGCATGACTGAAAATCCCCCCCCCACCTTGAGTCAGGCACACCTTTGTCCTCAAAGTGATATTCTTATGTGAAGTGGGGGAGGGGAAAAGGAGGACCAATGTGTAAAAATGAGTGAACGAAAATCCAACTTTTCTGTAAACTTCTGTTAAAATCACAATTAAAATAAAAAAATTTCTTTTAAAAAACCAAAACAAAGTGCCATCCTCTTTAGCACTTTAAAGACATCTCTGACAGCCTATCTGTCCAAGGGAATACATCACTTGATGTCCTTACTAAATCATCCATGGGTGTGGGTTGTGGATCTAAAGAAAATTAAATTCTGGACAATTGAAATATTTTCTCCATATACCATAATGTTGTCTGTTGGTTCAGTTGGGAGAAGTATTGTTTTTTCATGTCTAGGTATAATCCATTTTGTTGTTGTGTGCCTTTAAGCTGGGACCCTTCATAGCTGATTCTTCTGCTGGTTTTCAGAGGCAGTTAACTGCATGGGAGGAGACTGCCTATCCTTCTCCCACAGTACTTGTGGTGGATTAGAACTGTGTGTCTTCTGGATTGCAGCACAGTTTCTTATCAGTAGGCCACCAGAGCTCCCTATTTTTTCCCCCTTCTTGTTTATTTTTCATGTACTTGAACAACACTAACACCAATGTTCTTTAAGCTTCATCAGTAATTGTTTTATTCCTTTTTTGGCAAGCAAGGCTGTGCCATCTGGATAACACAGGTTGCTAATGAGCTTTCCTCAAATCCTGGTGCCAAATTTTTCTTCATATAGCCCAGGTCTCAGCATATAGATTTAACAGTGAGAATATACAATCCTGATGCATATCTTTCCTGATTTTAAACCATATAGTATCTCCTTGTTCTGTTCTTATGACAACTTCTTGTTCTATGCACAGTTACTGCCTAAGCATAATTAAATGTTCTGAAATTCTTATTCTTTGTTATGTTACCATAAATTGTTAGGACTCACACAGTTGAATGTCTTTGCATAGTCAATAAAACACACATAAACATTCTTGTGATATTCTCTGTTTTCAGCCAAGATCCATCAGCAATGACAATGTTTGTTCTTCATCCTCTTGTAAATGTAATTTGAATTTGTGACAGTTTCCTGTGAATATACTGGTCCAGTCATTTAAAAATTATCTTCAATGAGTTAACTGCATGTGGTATTAATAATATTGTTCTATAGTCTTCTTATTCTGTCAATCAATATTCTTTGGAATGTGCATGAGTATGGATCTTTTCCAATAAATTGGTTGGCCAACTACATTCTAACTATTGTGATGTAGACGAGTGAGTGCATCCAGCACTGCATCCATTTGTTCAAATACATTATTTGGTATTCTGTCATTCCTGGAGGCTAGATTTTCATCAGTGCTTTCATAATCTATTTGGATTTTTTCTTTCAGTAGCATGAGTTTTTAATAATATGTTATGGTGGATAATATTGTATGTAAACCTGGTTATTATTCTCAGGATAATGCAACTACCTATGTGTTGTAAATTCTAACCTCTATGATGATAATGAGTCAGGATTAGAGATGGTTTTGTAATGATGTGGTCAGCCTAATCTGATGTAAGGGAAGTCTCATCAGGGCTGTGGCCTGCACTAAATATATGTATGGACTCTCTGGCTAAGCTAGAGGGTTTTTTGCCTGATTCTGCATCACCCCTGGAATTAAATGAGCAGTTTGATGTACTTACTAACCTTGGACTTGTATATGAATACACATATATATGCTGTTATTTTAAGTGCTGTCAAGTAAACTATGACTCACGGTTGACCTTTGGACAACAGATCTGAATCTTGCCCTTTCCGATGTTATCCTCATTATCTTTGTCATGTTCAAGATCACCATGGCAGTCACTGTATGAATCTATCTCGTGGAGGGTCTTCCTCTCTTCAGCTGCCTTTTTATCTTTCCCAGAATGATGTCTCTCTCTGAGGACTAGTTCCTTCTGAAACTATGCCCAAAGTAAGTGAGAAGTTTCACCATTCTTGATTTTCAATACAGACAGATTTCTTTGTTCTTTTGGCAGTCCATAATATATTGAATATTTTTCACCAACACCATTGTTCAAAGGCATAGATTCTTCTTCAATCTTCCTTATCCACTTCCAACTTCTAGATACATAGGAAGCAAGTGAAAATATACACAGATAGTCATATATATGTGTGTGTGTACAGGGTAATCTCCTACCATGCAATTTATAGCCTCTGAAGACTGTAAACGGAATTGGTTCCAACTCCATGGCAATGAGTTAATTTTATATACTTGATATACTGAACAGTAATGACCTTAGTGTAGATGAATTATGAGATGACATCAAGGATATCATCCATGATGAAAGCAAAAATCATTAAAATTACAGGAAAGAAGAGACCAAATGGGTGTTAGAAGGGATTCTGAAACTTGCTTTTGACTGTTACGAAGCCAAAATGAAGGGAAGACATTATGAAGTAAGAGAACTAATCAGATTTTAAAGGGAATTAAAGAAAACAAAGCAAGAATATGTAAAACACAGTGTACATAAACTAAGCACAATGTATACAATTTTGTATGCAAACCAGCATAAACTAAAAACAATGTTTTAAAAAAAGAAAATAAAGCAAGATATAATGAGATGTGCAAATATCTGGATTTAGAAAACAAAAAAGGAAGAACATGATCAGTTATTCTCAAGCTGAAATAATAAATTCAAGCCTCAAGTGTTAATACTGAAGTATTCTATGGGTAAAACACTTAATGATGTGGGAAACATCAAAAAAATATGAAAGTACTACACAGAGTCACTCTACCGAAAAGAATTGCTCAACATTGACTCATTTCAGGAAGTACCTATGATGAAGAACCAATGGTACCAAAAGAAGAAATCTAAGCTGCATTAATGGTATTGACAAAAATAAGACCCCAGGAATCAATTAAACCCCAAAGGAGATGTTTCAGGAAGCAGATGCAGCCCTGGAGATGTTCACTACTCTGTACAAGAAATGTGGAAGACAGTTACCCAGTTCATTTTTTTTCTTTTTTAAATTTTTATTTATTTATTTATTTTATGTGTGTACCGTCAAATTGGATCTGACTGGTACAGGAGGCGATTGTTCCTCCCTCTTCAGCAGAGCATCTGGTGGATTTGAACAGCACACCTCTGGGATTGTAGTAAGTTACCCAGTTCATTGACTGAAAGAGATCCATACTTGTTTCTATTTCCAGAAAAGGTTATCATTATCCAACAAGTGTGGAAATTATTGAACAGTATTAATAATATCACATTTCAAGTAAAATGTTGCTGAAGAGTATTTAAATATAGGGAACTGCCAAAAATACAAGCTGAATTCAGAAGAAGTTGTGTAATTAGGAGTATTATTGCTGATGTCAGATGGATTATAGGTGAAAGGAGAGAATACCAGAAAGATATTTATTTGTGTTGTATTGACTACAAGTAGGTATTTGAAAAGTAAATATAAAACAAAACCCAAAAGAATTTAAATATGTTGTTGTGTGCTGTCTAGTCAGAACCAATCCATAGCTGACCCTCCAGTGGGTTTTCAGAGGTTAATTGCACAGAGGAGATTGCCCATCCTTCTTCCATCCTCTTCCCTTAGCCATCCATGGCATGTTCAATGCTCTTCTCCAACACTATAGCTCAAAGGTGTCAATTCTTTTCTTGTCATCCTTATTCGTTGTCCAGCTCTCAGATGCATAGCAAGTAATCATTAAAATCATGGCATGAATTAGATGCACCTTAGTCTTCAAACTAACATAATTACTCCTCAATAATTTGGAGAGGTCCCTAACTGCAGATTTTCCCAGTGCAATGCACCAATTACTCATATGCAAGTTCAAATTGAGGGCAAAGAAAATAAAAATAAGTCCACAGGAATTAAGAAATGATCTTGAATCAATTCCATCTGAATTTCATGATCATCTTAAGAACAGGTTTGAGGTATTGAACACCAATGATCGAAGGCCAGCTGAGTTGTGCGATGATATCAAGGATATCATCCATGAAGAAAGCAAAAGGTCACTACAAAAACAGAGGAGAAAGAAAAAATCCAAATGGATGTAAGAAGAGACTCTAAATATTGCACTGGAGCATTGAGAAGCCAACACAAAAGGAAAACACATTGAAGTGAAAGAGCTAAAAAGAAGATTTCAAAGGGCAGCTCTGGAGGACAAAGCAAAATATTATAGTAGAATGTTCAGAGAGCTGGAATTGTAGAATAAAAAGAAAAGAATTCACTTTGCATTTCTCAAGCTGAAAAAACTAAACAGCAAATTTAGGCCTCATGTTGCAATACTGAAAGATGCTCTGGGCAATATATTGAATGACCCAGAAAGCATAAAAAATATGGAAGGAATACACACAGTCACTGTACCAGAAAGAACTGGTTGACACTGAAAAAGTTCACGAAGTACCATGTGAGCAGGAGACAATGGTAATGAAGGAGGAAGTAGAAACTGTGTTGAAGACACTGGCAAAAAATAAGGCCCCAGGAATCAATGGGATACCAATGATCTTGTGTCAATTAAAAGATGGAGCCTCAGATGCACTCACCAGTCTATGCCAGAAAATTCAGAGGACACCTGTCTGGCAATAGACTGGAAGAGGTCCATATTTGTTCCTATTCTCAAGAAAGGTGATTCAACTGAATGTGAAAACTATCAAACAATATCACTGATAGTGCATGCAAGCAAAATACTGCAGAAGGTCGTTCAAAAATGGCTGGGGAAAGTATGTAATGGCAACAATGAACTTGAGAATGGCAGAGACTGTAAGGATAGTGTAGAATAGAATAAGGTTTAGGTCTGCTGTTTACAGGATTGTTAGGAGGTGTAATTGACTCAATGACATCTAGTTGTTGTTGTTGTAATGTGCCGTCGAGTCGCCTGCGACTCATAGCGACCCTATGTACAACAACAGCCCTAAACTCCACTCTGTCCTGCGCCAATCACACTGTCTCTGACACTCCCATCCCAATTACCCCAGTCACTGAATCAATCCACCTCGTAGAGGGCCTTCCCCTCCTGCACCGTCCCTCCACTCTTCCAAGCATGATGTCCTTCTCCAAGGACCGGTCTCTCCTCACAACATGTCCAAAGTAAGTTAGACGGAGCCTCAGAATCCTTGCCTCCAAGGAGCCACCCGGTTTAACCCTTTCCAGGACAAATCTGTTTGTTTTCCTAGCAGTCCATCGTATTCTCAATGCTCTTCTCCAGCACCACAGCTCAAAGGCATCAATTCTCCTTCTATCCTCCTTGGTCATTGTCCAACTCTCTGATGCATAACAAGTGATTGTGAAGACACCTAACATAATTTAATTTTTGGCAATTTCTCATTTACTTAGATTAATACTTACAGTAATTGTTATGGCCCTATTTTTAATGGATGTTTACAGCTGTTTCTCGTCATTCTGAGTCACAACACATCAGTAAATGAAGGCCTTCCTTGGTTGAAAGTTTTACTCCATCCATTAAAGTCACTCTACTCGAGGAGGCATTTCTACCCCAGAGGCCTTCCAATCTGAGAATCTCACCTTCCAGCACTGTATCAGACAATTTCCCACAGCTATTCATATGATTTTCTTTGGTCCATTATTTTAGAAGTAGATATCCAATTTTACTTCCTATCAAGAAAACAAAAAAATTCACAAGTGGGCCAACTGGTAGCATCAGGATGGATGGTGAAGAGATTGAGATTGTTAACTGCTTTAGTTTGCTTGGCTCCACAGTCAACACTCTTGGTACCAGTAGCCAGGAAATTAAAAAATGCATTGGTGATGGGAAAATCTGCTGTCAGGGACCTCTCCAAAGTACTGAAGAGCAATAGTGTCTCTCTGGAGACTAAGGTTTGCCTGATACAGGCCATGATCTTTGCAATCACTTGCTGTGCATCAGAGAGCTGGACAATGACAAGGGAGGACAGAAGGAGAATTGATGCCTTTGAGCTGTAGTGTTGGAGAAAAGTATTGAATATACTATGGACTGCTAAGAAAACAAACATGTTCAACCTAGAGAGGGTTAAACCAGGCTGCTCCACAGAGACAAGGATTCTGAAGTTTCATCTGGCATACTTTGGATGGACATGCTGCAAGGAGGGTCCGTCCTTGGAGAAGGACGCCATGCTTTGGAAGGTGGAGGGACAGCGCAGGAGAGGAAGGCCCTCTATGAGGTGGACTGATTTAGTGACTGGGGTAATTGGGTGGGTCTGTTGGAAAGAGTGAGGTTGGCACAGGACAGAGCAGGGTTTTTTTGTTTTGTTTTGTTTTTTTTTTCAGAGCCCGGTTTATGGCTGTTGTACACAGGGTCACTGTGAATCACAGGTGACTCGATGACACATAACAACAACAGTCAGTCTTAGTCTAGATGCTCTTCTGAAACCTGTTCACTGTGGATGACCCAGCTAGTATCACAGAAACATGTAATCGATCATACACTACAACAAATTGATAAAGAAATTTGATGAATGGAAAGGAGATGCTCTCAGCAGGGAGAAGCCTAAAAGGTAATAAAAAGCTTAGAGAGAAAGCAAGTGGATTCCAGGTGACATTGTCATGGTTGAACTCTGGATATCAAAAGCAATTTTAAAACCAGGTATATCTACCATTTAAGAACTAGAATAATTTTTAGCTAAGTAGGAATTGCCTTCCCCCCCCACTTACTACAAATTATTACCTTAATGTAAATTCATTATTGGAAGGTACTTGAAGTATAACTGCAAGAGTTGCTTCCTCCAGGTATAGCTGACTGACATGGACGTTGCGAATGTTGCAGGACCTTCACCTGCTGCTGTGGTATGACTCAAAATGAGAAAAAATCCCCAGCTGCAAATACCCATTAATAATTAAATGATGACTGTATGAATCTAGGAAAGTTGAAAGCTATCAAAAAGAACATGATATTAACAAGATCGATGCCCTAGGCAATTAGTGAGCTGAAATGAATGGATATTGGTCATTGTGAACCAGACATTAGGTTGGTCTACTATGCTGGGAATGACAAAATTAAGAGAAATGCTGTCATTTTCATCTAAAAGAACAGTTCAAGACCTATGTTAAAGTAAGACTGTCAGTGATAGGATACTATTCATACACCTTCAAGCAAAGTCAGTGAATATGATGATTATTAGCATTTACATATTAAATACTAACACCAAAGATAAAGAAAATGAAAGTTTTTATTGCTTTCCATAATCTAAAAATTTATTAAAAATACATTCAAGATGACTTAATAAGTAGTGTTTAGAATGCAAAAGCTGGAAACAAAGAACGACTGGCAGTTGGAAAATATGACCTTGCTGACAGAAATTACCTTGGAGATTGCATGCCAGAAGTTTTCAAAAACAACAACATAGGGCCTCCCGCCTGTTGCCGCTGCCGCCGCGCTCTTGCTTCACCGGCCGCCTCGAGTGTACATCAGCGGCCTGAGTTACCAGGCCTGGGAGCGCGATGTGGAGCGCTTCTTTAAGGGCTACGGGAAGATCCTGGAGGTGGATTTGAAGAACGGATATGGTTTTGTGGAGTTTGATGATCTGCGTGATGCAGATGATGCTGTTTATGAACTGAATGGCAAAGACCTTTGTGGTGAACGAGTAATTGTTGAACATGCCCAAGGCCCACGTCGAGATGGCAGTTACGGTTCTGGACGCAGTGGATATGGTTATAGAAGAAGTGGCCGAGATAAGTATGGCCCGCCTACCCAAACAGAGTACAGACTTATTGTGGAGAATTTGTCAAGTCGGTGCAGCTGGCAAGACCTAAAGGATTATATGCGTCAAGCAGGAGAAGTACCCTATGCAGATGCTCATAAGGGACGCAAAAATGAAGGAGTGATCGAATTTTTATCTTATTCTGATAAGAAAAGAGCTTTAGAAAAGTTAGACGGAACTGAAGTGAATGGCAGAAAAATCCGGTTGGTTGAAGACAAGCCAGGTTCTAGGCGACGCTGGTCCTATTCCAGAAGTCGAAGTCATTCAAGATCTCGCTCTCGAAGCAGACATTCTCGTAAGAGCAGAAGCCGAAGTGGCAG
>NW_006399922.1:1897581-1905968 GCF_000299155.1 Elephantulus edwardii | reverse complement strand
AAGAAGAAGGAAGACACAGATAACTCCCAGTCCAGATCAAGGTCCCGATCTGTGTCCAAGGAGCGAGAGCATGCCAAGTCTGAGTCTGGCCAGCGGGAAGGCCGAGGAGAAGGTGAAGATGTCAGTACCAACCAGGAGACCCGGTCTAGGTCCAGGTCCAATTCCAAATCAAAACCAAACCCTTCAGAATCATGCTCTCGATCAAAGTCGGCCTCAAAAACCCGGTCTCACTCTAAGTCTAGATCTAGGTCTGCTTCTAGATCACCCTCCCGGTCTAGATCTAGGTCCCATTCAAGGTCCTAACTGGCTACTACCACAGTTGGAACTACCCGAGAAGTCTTTTGTACATGTTTGGTAGCCAGAGCACAAGTGATTGAAGTAGACCACACGTCACTGCTGTACATTTTTAACTCCCCTAATGGTGTGTCTATAATTGTTAGATCTCAGTGCTTCCTCTCCGTAAAGCCTCCTGGCGCCAGGCCTTCCTGCTTGACTGAAAAGAAAAAAAAAATCTCTTTAAAATCCCCCTGTTACTCACGGCCCACAGTAGAATATCCAAAATGCCCTGCCTCTCAGGCCTGGCCTTTCCCATAGGGAGCTCAGTACCTGGAGGGCTTTAAGGCTGGAATGATGTCATAGGTAGGTATGGCGAGTTCAACCATTTTTGCCCTTGAATTGATACCCTTTGATGTATGCCATTTAGTGAAAGTGCGAAGTCTTAACTTTCCTACCACTTTGGTTTCATATTTTTGGACTTAACAAAGTTGTGAATAGCACAGTCGAGGAAAATTGATACCTGCAGTAACCCATAGAAAATAAACTGTAGAGTTCCATATTCTGGTATTGTGACTATATTGTTTTATATTAAAAAAGAAAAGAAGAATTTTTTTTAATTTTATTTTTCCCTGTCTTGCAAAGTATAGTGCCCCTTGTTTCCATTAAATTTGAATAAAGACTATTTTTGCTTGACAAAAAAACAAACAAACAAAATAACAACATATTGATTGCAGATACTTTTTAAAAACAACATAAAAGTTAGCTATTTACATGACATCACCAGATGGGACATACAGGATTAAAATAAATTTCAACTATTGAAAGAGACTAAGGAGAAACTCAAAATCATCAGTCAGAACAAGACCATCAATTGTTCATGTGCAAATAGAAGTTGAAGAAAATGAAAACGAGCAACATCATGATAGATGGAGAAATCTCTGTTGTCAAGGATTTTCTTTTACTAGGATTCATGATGAATGTCTGTGGATGCAGTGATCAAGGAACCAAATAATGCATCCTGGATAAGTTGGCCACATAAGACCTCTTTCAGGTGTTGAAAAGCAAAGATGTCACTTTGAAGAGAAAGGTGTGCCTTACTCAAGTCCATGGTATTTTTAGTCTGTTTATTTTTAAAATTTTAAAATTTTTTGCCCCTGGTATTTTTAACTGCCTTATAAGCACTTGAAAGCTGGACTGAGCAAGACTGAAGAATTGATGCATTTTAATTAAGTTTGTGAAACAAATAGATCGTATAATAGCTTGTTTCCGGAAACCCTATGAACCTGGAGAGAGGATGAAAGACACCCAAGCATTGAGGACTGTCCTTCAGTGTCGCTATGAGTTGCCTGCGACTCGATGGCACTTAACAACAACAATAGCAACAATGGAGGATAGAAAATGAATTCTAAGAATTCTCCATAAAAAGCAGGATGATGAGGCTTGGCTTCATCTCACATTCTCTGGACATGTTCTCTGCAGAGGGAAATCATGTCTGGTAAAGCAGTGTGAAAGTAAGATTCTCCACAAGATGGACTGACAACAATGCAGCAGCAATGAGCTCAAACACAGCACGGAAGTGAGCACAGCACACGACTGGGCCTTCTCTCATCCAGTACAAAGGACAGCTGTGTGTCAGAACTGACTTGATGGGACCTAATACCAAGAACATCTTTAACATAGTGTGTTTTAAATGTGTCTTCTGATTGCAAATATACTGGTGTTTGATAACTGCTTGTGTATGCTTGCTAGTAGAAATTTGTCTCAGTTATAAGTGTCCTTGTAAGAGTATTAGGGGAAATATTGTAATAATCTATAATCTAATAATAGGTTTAAAGTTAAATCTAGGTTAATTCAGGAAGGTTTTGCTTCTGCCATAAATATCTCCTAACAATACTGAAAGGCCACTTTACTTTGAATTCCCATGGCAAATATAATCCATTTCCACGCTTATATTGATCTAAACGATCTCATCTTCTTCAAATGCCAAAACTGAGACTAAGGCAGAAACCAAGAACCAAGTGAGCATCCTGGCCTTGACCTTGCTCTTGCTAAGCCAAACTCATTTCTCCCTCTACTCTCAGATGTCCTCCCTCTCGCTTCGACAAGCCACTTCTATGGTGTGCAGACGCATCCTGGGATCCTCTCTTGAACGTTAGCAGGACATCAGAGTACTTCTTTAATTATTTTTTTTTTATCCTGAGATTTAACACTTCTATTTATCAGAACACAAAAAGCAACTGTGGGCCAAGATGTTGTGTGCAAAACAGCCAATTCCAATTCATAGCAACCAACATAAGGAGAAGCAATGCTACACATGTAGACACATGCTTTGGCATTAGACTGTGTTTAAAAAGTCCAAGTTCACCAGATTGTTCAATCATTAGCAAATCTGGGAACCAGGTCCAGGTAACAGTTAACGGGAAAGCAGGGAGGAAAAACAAGATCCTATTAGGCATTGACCATAAACCATGCAACAGGCTGCATATTTAGTTGAACTATGAACAATCTTGAAGTTACTATTATCTCATTAAACAGATGAGAACACTGAGACTCCTGGACCAGGCTGCCTGCCTAGTTGATTAGTAAGATGGAGATAGTGCTGAGGCTCAGACCCATCCATTCTACACAGCTCATGCTCTGTCCACATCCACACTGATCAAGAAGGTGAGACCCTCACATGAACCAAGTCTAACCATCCAATGGTCACTTACTGTATGTGCTTTCCTTTATGGCAAATTCCTTGAGTGGAGTTCTAAATTCATAGGGCAGGCGAAGGGAGAGGACTTTCTTCTGCATTTTAGTCGATTTATGAACCAGGAAGATCTAGTGGACAGAAAAGATATTCAAGCTTAAGAAGTATTTAGAACACTGGCTTCCCTCATATGTGATTTGGAGCACGGCTCATTGTTAGACCTTTGAAAGTCAGGGAAAGAGGCACTTAATGACTGCCTACCCCACAGATGCCTTTCTTTGACAAATGGCCTCCTAAGAATGCTAATTTCCCTTTGAGAGCCTTTTCTAAGAGGTTAAGAGCTCTCTGAGAATGCACAGGCATAGTCAATATCACTACTGTTATAATGTTCATGTTACATACTTCCAAGCCCACTTTCTAAAAATTTCATACTGATTTATTTACAAAGTTTGTATACATTGTTTTTCACAAAAGATCTTTCCCATTTCCTTCAACCCCCCTACCCCCATCGAATTGTGCAATCCTTTATATTTGCACCTTCATTGATGAGTACCTAAGTTTTAAGCAGTGATGACAGGCAGAAGCAGAGGTGATGTACTGGGAATTCATTAATCATGGATAAATTTAAAATCAGGATTTGTATCTTTGTTCAACAGTGAACTGAAATCCAGTGAACTGCCCCTGAATCAATTCTAACTAAAAAAGCCTTTCATCAGATTTCTGAGGTTATAAATCTTTCCTTGAAGAGACTGCCCATTTTCCCTCTACAGAGTAGTTGGTGAATTTGAACTGTCAGCTTTTAGGTTAGTGATCTGGCATATTGCTCATTACATCATTGCAGCTTCTTAAATGGTACCAGAGCTCCATGAACAGTGAACAATAAGCCAGAAGTTCTAATTCCATATTTAAATACAGATGTCCATTTTCCCTTGAAAAACCAGATAATCTGGCAACACGAGGACTCTCCTTCCACGGGGCAGCGACCACCCAGATCTGAGCCAGGCTGTTCTTCCTAATGTGAAGGCAGTAGCTGAGCTCTGAGTTGGTTCATCCTACCCTCACTCACTTTGTGTTCCAACAATCCCCACCTGTTCCCAGCATTGTCTTTAGAAAAGTATGCTTTAAACTAGCTTGACTCCCAGAACAGATCTAGAAATCCATTCTGACCATCTTCAGTGCAACAGTGGTAAGACTGTGTGCTGTACAATCCTAGGGCACACTTACCAGACAGGGCCAGTGATGCCTCTTGGAGTGTGTGGAGCAGCAGCCAGGCTTGGCCATGCTTCCCTTTTATGGTAACTTTCCCTGCTCATAGGCTCTCTCCTCTGCATATAAACAACTTCACAAGTACTACTCTGCTTTCCCACCACCCCCAATCTATTCTTCACTCAAGAAGTCATTACAAAGAAAGAAAAGACCAAAATAGATGTCATAAGAAACTCTAAAACTTGTACTAGAATGTAAAGATGTCAAAACAATGGGAAGAAATGCTGAGGTGAGGTAAATGAACAAAAAATGTCAAAGAGCACCTCTGAGAGACAAAGGTAAATATTACAATAAAATATGCAAAGACCTGGAGTTAGAAGCCCAAGAGAGAAGAAAATGCTCAGCAATTCTCAAGCTGAAAGAGTTGAAAACAAAATGAAGTCTTGAGTTATAATACTGAAGGATTTTATAACCAGAATCTTGAATGATTCAGGAAATATCAAAAGAAGATGGAAGGAATACACAGAGTCACTGTACCAAAAGAACTGGTCAACAGTGAACCATTTCAGAAAGTAGAATATGATCAAAAACCTTGTCTAAAGAGGACAAAGTGGGATAAGGTGAACAGGGCCATGAGCATCTCTGACAGAGCCAGAGGGAGTAAGAATAGCATAGCCTCTCCCCACTGTAAGCAGAAAGCAGAAAAAGAGCCTGTATCCCAGCCACATGGTGCCCCTAGAGCAACATTAACAGCAAGAGATTCGTTTATTCATTGTTGACTCACAAACTTACAGTTGTGGTTGTGAGAAGGGGGTTTATTAGGACAGTAAACTGGAGAGTGGGGGAGGCAATATCCCAATACAAGCCCAGGTTTTAGCCTACATTCCAAGGCACAATTTCTCAATTAATCCAGACTCTGGTTTCAGTTTCAAATCCAAATCATCCAGCAAGGTTGTCCTCAGAGCAGTTGTAAGTCAGCTTCTTCTTCAAGCATCTGGCAAGAACAGCAAAAACCTTTAACTGTGGCTAGTACAAATGCAAGAAGCCTCAGGTTACACGTTGCCACAGTTTCTCCACAGCAATGCCACAGTCTCTCCACCACTATCATCAGCATCTGGCTCTCACCAGGTCTTACTCCAGTCTCCTTCAAGTCTTGCTGTCACAATTCTGGCACTTCAAGTTTTGCTGCTTTGTGTGGGAAGCACCACATATCCCACAGCTGTTAGTGTATTTCAAGGCCATAGAGATTTGCAAGACCACATGCCTGCAATTAAGGTAGGTGGAGACCACAGGCAACTAACTGTTTACAAAGACCAACTTAGAGGCTAACACCACAAACCTGTAGTACTGAAGGAAGAAGTTCAAGTTGCAATGAACGAAGAGACAAAATATAAGTCCCCAGGAATTGATGGAATACTAACTGAGGGGTTTCAATAAGGATTTGGAAGATAGCTGGACTGGAAGAGATCCATATTTATTACCATCTCCAAAAATCCAATCTACAAAGTGAATAAATTATTCAATAATATCATTAATATGATATGCAAGTAAATCTTACTAAAGATGATTTAATAATGACTGGAACAGCAGTGCATTGATAGAAATGCCAAAAAGAACAGTTGGATTCAGAAAGGGAAAGGGATATAATTTCTGATGTTAGACAGATCTTGGATGAAAGCAGGTAATACAAGAAAGATGTTTACTTATGTTTTATTGACTGTGCATAGGATTTTGACTGCATGGATTATAATAAATTGTTAACTTCATTGAGAAGAATGGGAATTCCAGGGCACTTAGTTCTATTCATGAAAAACCTAAACATCGACCAAGAAGCTGTTGTGCAAACAGAACAAGGTAACACTATTGTTGTTGTTATGTGCCATTGCGCCGCCTGTGACTCATAGCAACCCTATGTACAACAGCCCTAAACCCTGCTCTGTCCTGTGCCAACTGCCTTGCCTCTGACACACCCATCCCGATTACCCCAGTCACTGAATCAATCCACCTCATAGAGGGTCTTCCCCTCCTGCCCTGTCCCTCCACCCTACCAAGCATGATGTCCCTCTCCAAGGACTTGTCTCTCCTTACAACATGTCCAAAGTATGTCAGACGAAGCCCCAGAATCCTTGCCTCCAAGGAGTAGCCTGGTTTAACCCTCTCCAGGATGAATCTGTTTGTTTTCCTGGCAGTCCATGGTACATTCAGTACCCTTCTCCAGCACCACAGCTCAAAGGCATCAATTCTCCTTCTATCCTCCCTAGTCATTGTCCAACTCTCTGATGCATAACAAGTGATTGCAAAGACCATGGCCTGTATCAGGCGCACCTTAGTCTCCAGAGAGACACCGTTGCTCTTGAGTACTCTAGAGAGGTCCCTAACAGCAGACTTTCCCATCGTGATATGTTTTTGATTTCCTGGCTGCTGGTGCCAAGAGTGATGACCGTGGAGCCAAGCAAACTGAAGCTGTGAACACTCTCAATCTTCATCATCCATCTTGATGCTACCAATTGGTCCAGTGGGGAGAATCTTTGTCTTCTTGACATTGAGCCTCAGTCCATACTGAAGGCGGCAGTCCTTGACCCTCTGCAGCAAGTGCATGAGGTCCCCCTCAGTTTCGGCAAGCAGGGTTGTGTCATCTGCATAACATAGATTGTTAATAGATCTTCCACCAATCCTGACGCCACACTTCTCCTCACAGAGCCCAGCCTCTCGGATAATCTGGTCTGCATACAGGTTGAAAAGGTATGGAGATAGGACACATCCCTGGTGTACACCCTTCCCAATTTTGAACCAGGCAGTGCTACCCTGCTCTGTTCTGACGACTGACTCTTGGTCCAAGTATAGGTTTCGCATTAGCACGATTAAATTTTCTGGGATTCCCATTCTTCTCATGGTTTAAAATCAGGAAAGATATGCATCAGAGTTCAAGTCTTCCTCCATACTTGGTCAGTTTGTATACTGAACAAGTAATTTAGGAAGCTGAATTGTATGAAGAATAATATGGCATTAGTCTTGAAAAACTCATCAACAACCTCATGCAACATTATGCAGAGGACAAGCTTGCTTGAAAGAAGTGAAGAAGACTTGTAGCAATTGCTAAAGGGATCAAAGACTACATACTTTAAAATTAATTACATCTCAAGATGAAGAAAACAAAAGTCCTCAACATGGGCTTGCAGTCAAGATTCAAAGTTGTCAATAATCTCATTTAACTTGGATCCAGGATCAACACCAATGGTTGCAGCAGTCAAGAAATCAAAAGATATGTTGCATTAGAAAAATCTGCTGTCAAGGACTTTCCAAAGTGAAAAGGTTTCCGTTTAAAGTGTGCCATGATATTTTTATTTGCTTCCTGTGCATCTGAAAGCTGGAGAATGAATAAGGATGCTAGAAGAATGCCTGTGGATTGCGGTGTTGGAGAAGAGTACTGAATGAATATTCTATGGATTGCCAAAAGAACAAGTAAATCTGTTTTGGTGGAAGTGTTACTATGGTGTCCCTTAGAGGCAAGGATGCTGAAACTTGGTCTCATATACTTTGAATATGTTGCCAGCAAAGGCCAATTCTTGGGAAAAGACACCATATTCAGAAAGCTAGAGGGTCAGTGAAAGAGGAAAAGGCTTTCAAGTGATGGATTGATGCAGTGACCATAACAATGGGCTGGGGCATATGAGAAATGGAGAGAATGCAAGATAGGGCAAGATTCTGATTTCTTGTTCACAAGGTCACATGACTCAACAGTACCTCACAACAGTTCTTCACTCTCTGTATGTTCAGTTAATAGACTGTAACCAGTCGTTATCAAGCTAATCCTTATATATGGAGACTCCACGTGTCATTTTAGAACTATACACCATGGGGTTTTCAATGATCAAGTTTTTTTGAAGTAAATCATCAGGCCTTGTTGTCAAGGAGGCTCTTGGTGAACTTAACTCTCCATCCTTTTTGTTAGCAGCCACGTATGTTAACCATCTACACCACCTAACACTCCAATAGTTCCTAAGATACTTCTCCTTTTTAATGCAATATACATATATATTTTACAGCATATTCTTTCCATTTAATTATTTTCTCCATTCATTCATTGTCTCACATTTTCCTCCCAACTCACCCCTCCACCAAGTTCATTTTTTTCTCTGAAGAAAAATAAAATTCTTTCACTGTTATACAATGCCCCCCAGTCCACAGTCCACCTTAAATATGCATATTTTTT
>NW_006399922.1:1869403-1896031 GCF_000299155.1 Elephantulus edwardii | reverse complement strand
CAGCACCCATATGACTGTGCCCATAAAATTCCTCTTGCAGTCTGTTCTGGGAGTCCAGTGCCAGGGAACACTAAAACTAAAGCAGAGGCTTCTTATGCAGAACTCTGATGAGTAACTACAAAAAGAATTGTAGGGAGGCTGAGAGAAGGTGGGTCTTTCCCCCCCCCTTTTAAATTTATTATTAATTTCCATGAAAATTTACAGAGACTTTGGATTTCCATTCATTCATTGTTGCACTTTTCTCCCCTCCTAACCCTCCTCCCTAGTACACTACCCTTTTGGAAAAGTAAAAGAAAAATTATTTCATTGCTTTACAATCCCTCCCCCCAGGTCTATTCCACTCTGCAGCCTTTGCTCTGGACTCCTGTCATGACAAAAATACCTAATAACATATCCCTCTTAAACAGTTTTCTCCCTCATCTGTTTCAAGGCATTATTGAACCCATCTTTCTCAGTCTTCCCCGAACTCCAATGTCAGTCGTGTTTTACAACAGTGGCACCATGCAGTATTTGTCCTTTTGTGACTGAGATACTTCACTCAGCATAATATTCTCCAGACTCGCCCATTTTGAATAATTTTACATGAGTTCCTCGTTTTTCAATGCAGCATAGTATTCCGTTGTGTGAATATACCACAGCTTCTCTATCCATTCGTTTGCTGATAGGCACTTAGGTTGTTTCCAACTTCTTGCTATTGTGAACAAAGCCACAATAAATATGGGTGTGCATAAATCTGCTTGGATGTCAGTTATGGTCTCTTTGGGGTATATTCCCAGTAGTGGAATTGCTGGGTCAAATGGTATCTCTATTTGTAACTTTTTGAGAAAGCGCCATACTGCCTTCCACAGTGTTTGCACCATTTTACATTCCCACCAACAGTGAATAAGGGTTCCAGTTTCTCCACAACCTGGCCAGCATTTGTTGCTTGTTGTTCTGTTAAATTTTGCTATTCTGACTGGGGTAAGATGATATCTCATAGTTGTTTTGATTTGCATCTCTCTTAGAACTAGGGATTTTGAACGTTTCTTCATGTGCTTGTTAGCCATCTGAATGTCTTCTTTGGTGACGTGTCTGTTCATATCCTGTGCCCATTTTTCTATTGCATTATTTACATTTATCTTGTTGTGGAGCTCAAGTATTTTATAAATTCTAGATATAAGTCCCTTATCTAATATATCATTACCAAATATTTTTTCCCAGCCTGTGGCTTCCCTTTTTACTCTGTTGGAGAAGTTTTTGGATGTGCATAAGGATTTGATTTTTAGAAAATTCATCTATTTTATCTTCTCCTGGTTGTATGTGAGAAGGTGGGTCTTTTGAAAGGAGGAATCTCCCTAAGGCTTGGGACCACAGAGAAGCACAACTTCTGGGTCTATTTCCTGAATGTCTGCAGTCTGACTGTTTTAGAGCAGGGTTGGCCAACTGCAATCCACAGACCAAATCCACCCTGCCATCTGTCTTGTAAATGAAGGTTTACTGGGACACAGTCATGCTCATTAATTTCAAGTTGTTCAAGGAAGCTTTTGCATTACAGATTTGAGTAGTTGGAACTGAGAGTGACAGAATGGTAGCAAAGCCCAAATTCTTTATCATCTGTTCCAAGACAGAAAACAATTGTGGTCCTTTGTCTCAGGCTGCAGATAACTAAGGGTGATGGCATCCTGAAGGGTGATTTTACTCAGTGTCCAGGGCCAGTCTTTCAAACCTCCTTCACACACTTCCAGCATCTGTGTCTTCTCCACCATTCCCACTTTTGTCCTGCTGTGGCCACTCTCACCTATAAGGACTCCTTCCCTCACCGTCTCAGTGGCTTACTCAGTTTCTCACATGGGCTCTGTGGAAGGATCAGTCAGATCGATGAAATGTTGGGCTGCCATACAGGTCTAGGCAGGAATGAACAAGCCCTTCACTGGGAAGAAAGCGGCTAGGGAGGAGAACAGTTGTGTAGGAAGGTGACAATCTCCTTCTTAATGAAGTTTTTGTAAAATTCCAGGAGTAGACAATTCATCTAACTCATAAGAAAGTGAGACTGTCACAAAGGGATACTAATCCCGTAGACGGAGGCACTAAAGGCATCACAGAATGTGCCACCCAAGGTAGTACCCTTTCTCAGTGATATGGATTGACACAGAGGCTGGAGCAATGGGCTCAAGTCTATCAGGGACGGTGAGGATGGCTGTGGATAGGACAAAGTTCAACTATCTTGTTCACCGGGTCACTGTGAGATGTGGTCAATTCAGTGACATCTGATGACAACAACAACAACAACAATAACAGTGGCCAAGTGGTAGAGAGTTGTGCTGCCAACCCACCAGCAGGTAGTTCAAACCCATCAGCTTCTCCACAGGAGAAAGATACACAATCTCTTTCTGTGTAGTTGACTGCCTCTGAAAACCTGCTGGAAGGTCAGCTCTGAACCAGTTCTGACTCAACAGTACATAACAACACCAGCAACACAGTGGCCTAGTGGCTGAGGATTTGTGTTGCCAAACCCAAAGGCAGGCAGTTCAAATCCACTCGCTGGTCTTTGGGAAGAAGATGGACAATCTCCTCCTGTGTTTTACAGCCACTGAAAAACAACTGGAGGGTCAGTTATGAGTTCTAACTTGAAAACTTGTTCAAATGCTAGTAACTCTGAGAATGTTCCAACAGAGGCAGAGAGCTTAGTCCTGTCTGCTTCTGTCAGGTAAGAATCAAAAGGAGAAACGCAGGGGAGCTCTGGTGGCCTAGTGGCAAGGAGCTGCAACTACAATCCCAGAGGTGCATGGTTCGAACCCACCAGATGCTCTGCCGAGGAAGGAGGGACAATCTCCTCCTGTACCAGTCAGATCTGATTTGACGGTACACGCACACAAAAATAATAATAACAAAACAAAACAAAACAAAAAAAAAAAAACAAAAGGAGAAACGCATTACTGAGTTTATGTTATGGTGGTAGAATAATTTAGAAAAGCGTAGCAGCAACAGTTGTACAACATAAAAAAGCGTAGTCAGTAACACTGGATTGCACATAAAGAAACTACTGAATTGGTGCATTGGTTATGTAAATTTTTGTTGTGATTAAAAAAAAAATAAGAGATTAACTTAGAAGTAAAAATGTGGTAAATGCTCTGGTTGCTAAGAAACTCAAAAGTTTATTTTTTATATACTTTGATCAACTATGACAACGGTACTCAGCAGCTGCTGATAAGAATTTTCTTTTTGCTTTTATATCTATCTTATTTTCTCTTTTTTAGTTATGTGTTGGAACTTTATTTTCTTTCAAAAATAGCCTCTTAATAGGCATTAAGTGCTGTTCAGCAGAATTTTCTGTGATGTTAAATGCTCTGGATATTGTGGCATCTAATATTGAGCACTGGAAGTGTGGTTAGTACAGCTGAGGAATGAACTTTTACATTTTGCTTCATTTTAATAAGCGCAAACTTAATGAAATGCCTTAACTTAAATGTAAATATGGTAGCAAGATGTTATTGCTCATAATATGCCAATAATTAAATAAAAATTATTTGACTCCTGGCATAATCTTGACATGATGAAGGACAGCCAGTAGCTGAAGAAACCAATTCAGACTTTGATCCAAGTAGAAAACATCAGAGAAAGTTCAATACAAAGAGGACTACATAGTCAGTTGGAGCAGACAAGTCTTGGACATAGGATTTTTGAAGAGTTGGACTCCAAGCTTGAAAGCTGGAGCCTGGCAAGGCTATCAAGCTAAGAATGAAGGGAGAACAGCAGGGCAAGTGAGGACCTCAGAACAAAGCTCCACATTACCTGCAAGAGCTCAGTGCAGGGTGTCACACTAGAAGCCTGTCTTACCTGGATGCCTTATGGTCCTGTGCTGCTATAGTAACCAAGACAATAAACTTTGTCAGCAGTCAAACTCAGAGCTGTCGCTTTAATTTCCAGAGTTCCTCTGTATTGCAACCTATGTACAATCTAGGAATTATGCTCCCTTTTTCTGGGAAAAATATGTGCTCTAACCTGTTCCAAGTCTTACCCCTGGAGGCTGGGCCTGTAGGATTCGAGCTGCCTCCTCCTCATTCAGACTCAGCTGCAGCCATATGGGGTGGGTGTGGAGAAGTCGGTCCAAAATGCTGAGTCTGTTGGAGAAGCTGTCATAACCAGAATCCCGGGGACAGGCTTTTGCATCTTTCTCTTCAGAAGAACCATCATCCTTGTGTCTTACCATGCTGGGAGAGACAAAATTGAGGATGGTTCAAACAATGGCAGTAATATAATACATACAAGTAATTCCCATACAAGCAGACCATCATTGCAGTCTTGGAGGTCAGGCCTACTAGTCTAATGGAATACTGCCTTCTCCATTTGCCCCTCCTGCCTAAACACTTTTTGAGGGTAAAAATTGTACTACAGTCTTTGTTTTGGAGCGGAGAACATTCCTTACTTTGAGGACAGAATCCTAAATGTTAATTTACGTATTGTTGTTACTATGTATCCTAGAGTCAAAATCAACTCACAGGTTGAACCTTCAGCAGATTTTCAGAGGCAATTCAACACATGGAAGGAGCCTGCCGGTCTTTCTCCCATGGAGCGCCTGCTAGATTTGAGCCTCATGTCTTTGGGCTGGCAGCATAACTCCTTACCATTAAGTCATCAGAGCTCCCAATTTCTATATATGGTAACCTAATGAGGCCCAATTTCCATACGTGGTAACTTAATGAGGAAGCTCTGGTGGCCCAAACCCACCAGCTGTTCCGCAGGAGAGAGATGGGCAATCTTCTCCCACGCGATTAGACAGCCTCTAAAAACATGCTAGAGGGTCGGCTATGAGTTGGTTCCGACAAGATGGAACACAACAACAAGGAGGCCCTATACCTAGACTAAGAAGCTTTGTTCAAACAGAAGAAGGGAACACTGTCTGGTTTAAAATCAGGATACATGAGCATCAGGATAGTGTTCTTTCTCCAAATCTATTCAATATATACATATCAATTAAATATATACATAAACATACATACAACATATTCATAAGCAATGAGAAAATCATTCAAGAAACTGAACTATAGGAGGAAGAATGTGGCATAAGAAGTGAACTCAGGGGACAATTAAAACAGACTTTCAAGGGGGAAAAAAAAGAAGGGGGGAAGGGTAAAGAAAATAATGCAAAAATGAATGAATGAAAACCCAAAATTTCTGTAAATGTTCATTAAAATTAATAAAATTTAATTAAAAAAAAGAAGTGAACTCAGTCCCATAAGGACAAATATTATAAAAGAACATTATTGTAGAAATAGAAAGACAACAAGTAAAACAGGTATAAAGATGCAAGGGTGGGGGGGAGAGCAGGAGAAGAGGAGTGAGGATGGGCAGGGAGGAAATCATAGGGTTGTGCAATTTGATGGGTAGAGGGAGGGGTGGGTAAAGGAAATGGGAAAGATACTGTGGGGAAAGACAGGGAAATGGTGGGCATATTTTGGAGAGGATTGATTTTATAAAATATAATAAATCAAAAGAAGTATTACATTGGGAAATTCAGCTCTCAGGGACCTCTCCAGAGTACTCAAGAGCAATGATGTCAGTCTGGAGACTAAGGTGCGCCTGATTCAGGCAACAGTATTCTCAGTCATTTGCTATACATCAGAAACCTGGACAATGACTAGGAATGATAAAAAGAGAATTGATGCCATTGAGCTGTGGTGCTGGAGAAGACTATTGAATATACCATGGACTGATAGAAGAATAAATAGGTTCGTCCTAGAGAGAGTGAAACCAGGCTGCTTCTTGGAGGTAAGGAATCTGAAGCTTTATCTGACACACTGTGGGCAGGTTGCAAGGAGGGACCAGTCCTTGGAGAGGGACATCATGCTAGGGAGGGTGGAGGGACAGCACAAGAGAGGAAGACCCTGGATGAGATGGATTGATCCAATGACTGTGGAAATGGGGAGAGTTGTATCAGAGACAGTAAGTTTGGCACAGGATAGAGCAGGGTTCAGGGCTGTTGTACACAGGATCTCTATGAGTTGCAAGTGATTCAATGGTACATAACAACATCAACACAAGTAATAAATGAGAGTGGTCATAAAACACAATATGAATGTAGTGTGAAAAACAGGGTATACAAACTTTGTAAGCAAACCAGTACAAAATAAAAACTTTAAAAAAAATATAGCATCAGAATTAGAGGAAGACTTAACGACATGAGTTATGTAGATAACAGAATCTTGCTTGGACAAAGTAAAGAGGACTTGAAATACTTGCTGCAGATGATCAATAACTAGAGCCCTCAAAATATGGATTACATGTTGGCATTAGGAAAACAAAAATCCTCCTCACCGGAAAAACAGGTAAAATCTTGATGGATGGAGAAAGAATTGATGTTGTCAATGATTTTGTGTTATTTTATATCAATATCAGTGATAACAGCAGTCAAGAAATCAAAAGATAGATGTCTTTCATTGGGAAAAGCTTCAGTCAAAGACTTCCAAAGTTTTAAAGAGTAACAGTGTCAGTTTAAAGACTCAGGTGTGCCTGATCCAAGTCAGTGTTTCTTCAATTACTTCCTATGCATCTAAACATTGGACAACGAATAAAGATGACAGAAAAAGAATTGATGTTTTTGAAATATAGTGCTGGTGAAATTCCCATAGTCTGAAAAGAACAAACAAGTCTATCTTGGAGGAAGTGCACCTAAAGTGCTTCTTAGAGGCAAGGATGGAGAAACTCTATCTTACATACTTTTGGCATGTTGTCAAGAGGGGACAGTCCTTGGGGGGAAAAATCATGCTGACAAAAGTAGAATGGGTCCGAGAAAGAGAGGAATACCCTCAACAAGAGGGCTTGACACCGTGACTGTAACAATGGGCTCATGCAAATCAAAGATTGGGAGGATAGCATAAGATAGCTAACAACAACAAAACAATGAGGTCCTGGTGCACAGTAAGTAGCATACATCAGAAACACTAGGCACCCTGGTGCAATTTGTTTTTCTTGTTAACTACAAGCTTGGCCACAGTCCTGTTCTTTAGGCATCAAAGCTAAAACTCTCATACTTTTGTGTGTTTGTTTGTGTGTGTGTTTGTTTATTTTTAATTGCTGTGTACCGCCCTCCTTCTCCGGCATCTGGTGGATTTGAACAGTGCGCTTTCAGGATTGCAGCTCAGCTTCTTGCCACCAGAGCTCCCTCATAGTTTCAGTTTGTTATCCAAGTGAATTGAGATTTTTAAATCTCATACATTCAAGAACTTTGTAAAAATATTACTAATATAATTTATAATAAAATCTGACAATGGAACAGTGCTGAGTAGAAATAAAATTAGTTGACAGTATTCATCATAGGAAAAAAATTAAACAACTCAATCGAAGAGTTAATGAATGGGTAAATAAAATGTGGTATATCCATACAAGAAATATTACTTAGTCATAAAAAAAAGGAACAAATGCTACAACTTGGATGAACACTGGAAACCCAATGCTAAGTGAAAAAAGTCAAAGCACAAGGTCATGTAGTTTGTGATTCAAAATACAAAATGTTCAGACAGGCAAATCCAGAGACAGAAAGTATACACATGGTTACAGAGGGCTGGGGGCAGGGCACAGCATTTCTTTATGGGGCCATGCAAATATCCTGGAATTAGCACTGGTGATGGTCACATACTTTGTGAATATATAAAAAGCACTGAATTGTACACTTCAAAAGGATTAATGTATGATATGTAGCTATGTCTCAATATTTCATAATGTCACACTTGACCTCCTTCATTTCCTTCAGTGTCAACACTAACCTTGTTAAAACCACAGTCAAAATTAGTTGCCATTGAGTCATTTCAATTTAATGACAAATCCAAGTGGGTCAGAATAGGTTGTCTTCAGGACTTTAAAAGGCTGATATTTGTACTACCCAGGGAGTATTTAGTTCTCATGAGGAAAGAGAGGCCCAAGAAGTTATGAATCTAACTGAACCATAAACATTCGTGAACTGAGGGCCATAGTACACCCAATTTAATGGATAACAAATAAATGCATGATTATAAGGTAATATCTATGAGTGTCTGCTCTACTTCAAAGCCTTTGCACACATTCTCTCATTTACTTTTAGCAACAGCCCTGGAAATATGCACTAGGACTCTAGTGTTTTAAAAGCAGATCATGAGGCTGGGACAGTAAGAAGAAACATCCCATGTCCAAGGACAGTTCAAATAATTCGACTCAAAGAAATCTAAGTGTATGGTCTTTCTAAAGTCTTCCACATTGAGAAAAGTAGAGATGAAGCCAAAATAAGCCAAGAGTGAATAAATTTCTTTTAAAATGAGGTATTTCCATGAGGAGGAGGATGGGTTCAAGGAGGAATTTTTGAGTGTGCATAGTGAGTGATAATAACCACAATGGCTCTGTGTGTGTGTGGTGGGGGGGCAGCTGGATATCACTCACTATGCACACTCTTTCCTCTTCATTTGGAATTTCTACAGGGCTGAAGAATTTCATGCTTCCTTTAAGATTTATATGTTGTTTTCTCTTAAGTATGTGAATGTTTTCCTTTGCATCAGCTGCAAGTTTCCTTATGGAAGAATCCCATTCTCTTCCGAAAATGCCAAAACAGGGCCTCAAGGTAACAGAAGTATCTACAGTCACAACACTTTTCAAAACGAAGGTCATGTTAAAGTTCCTTCTAAGTTAGGTAGAAAGCCAGATTTTAGTTATCCTCAACTCTGGCTTCCCATTAAAATCACGAAGGGAAATAAAAATGGCTTTAATGGCCAGACTGCACTACAGATGAAATTCAGGCATCAGAATAGTCTAAAGTTCCTCTTTGGTCCTAAAGAGCTGCCAAGTTTGTTTGACATCCAAAGCTTTGAATTGACAATCCAAATCAAATCCCATGAAAGTGGGTCAATTCTGACTCCCAGCAACCTGATGTTTTTTACCATGGTTCTAAATGACCCATAGCTGACCCTCTGGCAGGTTTTTGGGGGCTGTTAACAGCACAGGATGAGAATGCGATCTTTTCTTCCTCCACAAAGTGGCTGGTGGATTTGAACCACCTACCTTTAAAGTTGCAGCACAGCTTCTTACCATTAGGTCACCTATGTTGTTGTTGTGTACTGTAGAGTCAGAACCGACCCATAGCTGATCCCCTGGCGGGTTTTCAGAAGCAATTAATCGCACAGGAGGAGACTGCCCATCCTTCTCCAGTAGAGCAGCTGGTGGATGTGAACCATTTGGCACCTACAGGACATGGTAAAACTGTCCCACAGGATTTCCAAAGCGGTGGTTTAGTGGCAAGGACATGAGTACATGTGCTGTTAACCCAAATCCACCAGCTGCTCCACCAAAGAAAGGTAGGCAGTCTCCTCCCATGTGATTTACTGCCTCTGAAAACCTGCTGGAGGGTCAGCTCTGAGTCAGTTCCACTCTGATGATGGTACATTACAATAACAGTCTTTACAGAAAACAGACTATGAAGCATGGCTAGTGGGTTTGAACCACTGGCTTTCTGTTTAATAGTCAAGTGCGTAAGCACTGTTCCATTAAGCTTCCTTCCTCTTTGGGTCTTTGGATCAGTGCTTTCCAAACTGAAGCCTGCAGATCCATCCAGGTTTCTGGGTTCCACCTCAGAGAGTCTGCACATTAAGGCTGCATGACAAGCTCTGGGATGGTGGTGATGTGTTAGGACCACACTTTGAGAAGCACTGCTTGAGATCTGCAGGCTTAGAACACTTTTTCACCTACAGCTTTCTTTTTTTTTTTGAAATAGGATGAGTAACCAGCTACTGAAAGATTAATCAGATTCTGTGTACAAAACTGTTTCATTTCTGTTATTTCTAGTCATCAATTTCTACATAAAGCAAACTCTATTAGACTCCTAACACCACAGTCCTGACAGAGAGTAACTATGCTGGATGGGGACATCCTGTGATGCCTGGGTGAGAGCCTAGTCAGAGGCACTGGTGTGTGTGTGTGTGTGTGTGTGTCCATGTTGGACTTTTCACAGCTGCCTTTCTAGAGGGCTGTTTTCTTTCTCTGTGGTGCTGACATGTGACATATACCCCAAGGGCAATGTTCTTTCTGTTTTTTCTTTTGATCTGGTCTGTATAGACTATCTAATCTTTTCCTGAAGGGTCCTTGTCACTACAAACAGATGCAAGCTATGCCTAAAAGGCCTTTAGATTCAGGATTATCTACAGGAAATCTTCACAAAAAATCCCCAGAAACAGACATGACTGAAAAAGAATAGGTTACCAGAAAAACTGGTCCTGAGACCATCACGTAATAAAATAATGCTGTGGATCCATGACCCTAATCCTACTTATGTGTTACGGGCTACCATTGCCAAATTCTCCCTTCTAGATACCCCTCCTTTAAATCCTCTGAGGTCTTTGGGGCAATTAGGAATGTTGTGTTGTTTCTGATCCAACCATGTATTCTGTTTTGTGACCTGTGGAGTGCCTGTTTCATCCTGTGACAGTGACATTTCCCAGATCCCATAGACTTCCTTGATCCCTCCATAAACGTCATCTGCTTCTATCTAAATAGACACGTGATATTGTTTGATCACATTCCTCAGTTGTTTCAAGAAGTAACAAATCCTGTGTTCTGACAAGTGATCTTAGACGAAAAGGCCTGGTCCAGACAGAAATTCGGTGAGCAGGTTCTATGGAAGTTCATAAAAAGCACCCATCAATTAGACTTTGTCTTTGCCAATGACAAAGTTAACTGCTACATTCAACCATTCATTGAGGTTTATAGCATATTATTACAAAACAAATTGGCGTTTATGAGGGGCAACCTTTAGGAATCGACTAAAAGCATACTGAGCCTATAGAGAGAAATGGTGATGCTCCACAACATCCCCACTGTTTGTCTGTCCCTCTTACCAGGCCAGGTGCCCACCCCACGACTAGCTGCTAAGAGCTCACAGAAGTCCCCTTTCTCATGGAAATGCCCAGGACAATACTTCTGCGGGAACAGACCCACTGGTAATGGTGTACTGATACAAGTATGAAGGTGTGGTCAACTCTGAGTGCTAGTTACACCTCTCAGCTCCCAGTGAGACCACGCTGAGGCTGGACTTCAGCTGAGCACACCTCCTCACTGGCTTCTTTTCCTGCCCCATCTGGCATCCCTCTCCTCATTGCAGGCTTCCCCAAGCACCCTCCCTCAAGAAACTTTGTGCAACAGAATCCAAATTAGATAGGCTCTTCACCCTGAGAGAAGCATAGTGGCTTCTAAGAAGGTGATGGGTTAAATAGAAACAGTTGTTATGTGCCTTTGAGTCAGAGCTTCTGGCAGGTTTTCAGAGGCTATAAATTTCAAGGAAGGCAGTTGAGGAGCAGCTAGTGGATTCAAGCCAATTGTGTTTGGGTTGGCAGTGCAGCTCCTTTACCCACTGGGCCACCCGAACTCCCTTAACAGAAGCCAAGCGTTTCTATACAATCCAAGAGAATCCAAAAAAGACTGATCACAGTGGAGTGGCTGCCAGGCCAGCCTGCATCCTGATTCAACCAGGGACTTTGCTCTGTTTCTTTTCTGAGCTTCATTATTCGAATCTGATAATGGTAACTAAGACCTACCACCACAGTATAATAATGAATGTAGGTAAGAATCATTAGTGGGTGTTGGCATCTGTAGGTAAAAGACAGTGAAGAACCAAGATGTTCAATCTTTACCTTATTAATGACAGAAAGGAATCGATACCCCAAACACAGAGAAAGGGTAGAGACACCATTGACAGCAGCACCTCCACACAGAGGAACAACCAGACACACTCAAAATGGGGGATTTCTACTAACTACTGGTTTGAATTCTTCAGTTCATTCCTGTACTGAAAAAGAAGCCATATATTCCTTATACCAGATAAAGAAATAATAAGCTGTGGGCTGTTCTGTGTTAAAGGAGGAAGAAGAAATCTGAATGTACATTGATTATATACTACAACTGAACAAAAATCTGCTAGAAAATACCATTGGAGGTAGAGATATTCAAATGAGGAAAGAGATGCATTAGATAAAAAAAATAATATTGCATAAATGCTTAACTTTGCACGCATGAGAACTTTATTTATGCAAACAAATGTTATTTTTTTTAGGAGATGCATAATGAAGTATTTTGACAAAAAGTAAAAATGTTTCAAAGTGTCAAGTTTTGGCGCACTACCACCACTTCCCTCCCTTCTTCTCCCGAAAAAGGAAAGGAAAGGAAATGCTTACAGAAAATGCAAATGGGACAAAAGTTTAATTAGGTGA
The DNA here is from genome assembly GCF_000299155.1 of Elephantulus edwardii. Taxonomy (NCBI): domain Eukaryota; kingdom Metazoa; phylum Chordata; class Mammalia; order Macroscelidea; family Macroscelididae; genus Elephantulus; species Elephantulus edwardii. Next base: position 1,883,831 of record NW_006399922.1, on the reverse strand, counting down.
ATTTTCAACAACTTGTGGATTATATCAGAGCTGCTTATCTCTTATAAACCACTCATTTTTTGAGGGATTATGTCAGATCCATGGCACTATGCTTGCAACTTTTCTGTGACACTTGAAATGTCTCAAAATACTAAATCCCAGAGGCCCAGGAGTTGATTCTGACTCGTGTCTGCCCAACATGCTGGAGTAGAAATGTGCTGCTTAGGGTTTTCCAGGCTTAGTTTCGAGGTCATAAAGGCACCTTCTCAGGCACGGCTGGGCAGTTGTGAACTTCCAGTTTTCAGGTGAGCAGGTGAGCACTCAAGCCATTTTCAGAGATTTCCCTCAAACATCATAGATTGGAGAGAAAGTAATAATAGTAATAATTTAAACATCTCATGGTGTTTAAATGAGTATAAGAGTAACTTCTTCTTGTGTACCATCAAGTCAGAACTGACCCATAGCTGACCCTCCAGCAAGTTTTCAGAGGCTGTTAGTTACACAGGAAGAGATTGTCCCTCCTCCCACAGAACAGCCGGTGCATTCAAACAAGTGCCTTTGGGATTGAAATGCAGTTTCTGACCACTAGGCCACTAGAGCTCCCTAAAGGAAATACAGTTAAGCAATTACTAGGTTGAAGTGCATAGAGTTGTCGTCATGAGGGAGACAAAGATCAGATGTGGATGCAGTGTCTTCTACACATGGAAACACTGGCAAACCAGTGAATATCCACTGAATCTCGGGTGCTTCAAGAGGCAGAAAACATGCACCTGGAAACTCAAATCGCACCACTCAACACATGCCTGCAGAATCAGGGTCTCACTGTCAAAGGAGGCAGTCAGTGTGCGTCCTTCCTCCAGTGAGGCAGGCCTTCCCTCCAGCAGCTGTCTTTTGTGCACACCCAATTCCAGGCTCTCAAGAATGCAGCATGAGAATGTTTTTCCCATGGGCCTGGGATTCCCTTCATTCCCACAGGAGGCCAGAATGAGTGACTGCAGAAATGCACAGTGATGGCCAGGTCAAGTGACAGCAAAAATAGTAGAAATTGTATCTCACAGTAAAAAGGGTTATATGATGATTTTTCTTTTTTTCCAGGACCAAATTGCTTTCTTTTTTATTAGACACTTGACATTTTGTAAATATGAATATAATTGGTTCTTTAATTGTGAGTAGCATTTTAGATTAATAGTAACATTTTTAAATAAAATTATTATTTTATACTGGTTCATTTACAAAGGTCATATACATTATTTTTCATACCAGATCTTTCTCATTTCCTTTACATATCCTTCCCTCTACCCTTGAAATTGTCCAAATGGTACATTCCCCAGAATCAATCATATATTAGGACACAAAGTAAACCTCAACAAATTAAAAAAACACTGAAAAAATAAAAAGTATCTTCTCAGACCACAATGCCAGAAAACTAGAAATTAAACACAGGAGGGAAAAGCTTTCAAAACCACCCATGTTGAAACTAAAGAACTCTCTGCTAGAACACAACTGGGTAATAAAAGAAATAACGAATGAAATAAGAAAGTTCCCTGAAACAAATGAAAACAAAAATACAATATACCACAACCTTTGGGATGAAGCTAAGGCAGTTCACAGCAAAAGGCACACACATAAAAAAGGAAGAAAGATGAAGACTCAATGATCTAACTCAACATCTTCATCAAATAAAAAAAGAAAAACCATTTAATCCTACAGCCTCTATAAGGAAGGAAATTATAAGGACAAGAGCTAAAATCAATGAGACAGAAAACAGAAAAACAACTGAAACCATCAATAAGACCAGGAGCTGGTTTTAAGAAAGGGTCAATAAACTGGACAAATCGCTGGCAAATTTAACAAAAGAAAAAAAAGAGAAGACACAGATAACTCAATCAAGAAATGATAGACATCACAACAGACTAGATGAAATTAAATAGATAATACTGAAGTACTATGAAAAGCTATATTGTTGTTGACTGCTGTCCAGTCACACCCGTCACACCCAACTCCTAGTGACCCTATGAACAAAAGACCTGAGGCCTTTCTAGAACTATCATTTCTCCAAGTTCATAGAGTTTCCAGAAACATGTGGTTGAGGAAGTGGATGTCATTTCTGATTCCAAATCTGACTTAAACTGGGCAGCCATTATGGCATTTGAGACCCCGATGGCACAAGGTTCAACATCACAGTAAACCCAGATTACCGCAGCACAGCAAGTTGACAGAAGAGCACTGTATGGCTGTAAAATATAATCCCTTGGGCCCAACTTTTAAATACAAGGGCCCTCCAGGAGGTCTTGTTGACTCTAAACAAGAGACTTAAATAAAAATTAAAAAAAAAAAACCCAACCAAAACCAAAACCAAGCAAACATTCCGCACTGACCCTCAACCAAAACAAGACAGCCCATCTTACAGAGTTCAGCAGCTTCATCCAGTCTCCAAAATGGAGACAAGGGCTTGGTCTTAAATGCAAGTGTCCTCCAGGAGGTCTTCTTATTGACTCTAAACAAGAGGCTTAAATAAAAACAACGAAACAATCCACACAGATTCTCACTCAAAATAAAAGCACCATGATACAGAGTTCAGCTGCTTCATCCAACTCCAAAACGGAGACAAGGGCTTGGCAGTTATATGTTGTTGTTGTAAAGTGCCATCTAGTACCAACCCTATAAACAAAAGACATTAACTTTGTTCTATAACTATTGTTCATGTGTCCTTCTCTGTGTTGGAGGGAGGTTGGCTCTGGATTGTTTGGCTGTCCGGAAGCCTCTTGTTGGAGTCAATGAGAGCCTGGTGCGCAGGCCTGTAGTCTTTTAAAACTCATGAAAAGCAATAGTCTGCTAAAGTAAAAAACTTGGAGGAAAGGGACAAATTCCTTGAAACTCAAGCCCTACCCAGATTAACAAGGACAGATGTAGAACACTTGAACAGACCCATTACAAAAGAAGAAATTGAACAGGTCATAAAAAAAAAACCTTCCCCATAAGAAAAGTCCTGGACCAGATGTCGTTACAGCTGAATTCTACCAAACATATAGAGAAGATCCACCAACAATTCTACTTAAAGTACTTTAAAAAGTTAGAAAAAGAAGGAACGCTCCCAGAGTTATTCTATTAAGCAAGTATAACCCTAATACCAAAACCAGGCAAAGATATTACAAAGAAAGAAAACTACAGACCAGTAACTCTCATGGACCAAGATGTAAAAATTCTTAACAAAATCCTAGCCAATAAAATCCAAAAGCACATCAAAAAATAATTCATCGTGATCAAGTTGGATTCATAACAGGTATGTAAGGCTGGGTCAACACAAGAAAAACAATCAACATAATTCACCATATTAAAAAAGCAAATAATAAGAGCCATATGATTTTAACAATTGATGCAAAAAAGGCATTTGACAAAATCCAATACCCACTCCTGATTAGGACACTCAGTAAAATGGGAAGAGAAGGAAATTTCTTCAACAGAGTAAAAAGTATATACACAGAAAACCAAGAGCAAATACATTTGCCAATGGAAAAAGACTGAAAGCATTTTCCTTGTTAAGAGGGGCCAGACAAGGATATACTCACTGTCAACACTTCTATTCCATAATGTATTGGAAGTGCTTGATTGGGCAATACAACAAGAGAAGGAAATAAAAGGCATCCAAATTGGCAGAGAGGGTTAAACTATTGCTATATGCAAATGATACGACAGTGTACACAGAAAACCTCAAGAACTCAACAAAAAAACTGTTAGAGCTTGTAGATAATTTAGTAAAGTGGCAGGATATAATATCAATATCCAAAAATCAGTGGGATTCCTTTACAGCAACAAAGATCTCAGAAATGGAAACCAAGAAAGCAATACCATTTACAATAGCCAACTACAAAATGAGATACTAGGCAGTAAACCTAACTAGACACACAAAAAAACTATACAAAGAAAACTACAGAAGAGTTCTGCAAGACACAATAAAGGACCTAAAAAAGTAGAAAAAATATGCCCTGTTCACGCATATGACAAATCAATGTGAAAATTACTATCCTACCGAAAGCAATCTACATGTTCAACACAATCTCATACAGAAACCAAATTAATTTTTCAAGGAGATAGAAAAGTGTCGAGTTTATTTGGAGAAGAAAGAGACCCAAAATCAGCAAAGTACTTCTGAGAAACAAAAATGAAGTAGAAAACATAGCATTTCCTGAGCTCAAAACCTACTACACAGCAGTAGTAACCAAAACAGTATGGTACTATAAGGACAGGCACATAGACTAATGGAACAGAAACGAGAACCCAGAAATGGACCTAACTATCTATGATAAACTGATATTCGACAAAGAAATAAAACCTATCAAATGGGGAAATGACAACCTCTTCAACAAATGGAATAGACAAAACTGGGATGTGACCTACAGAAAGCTGAAACAGGATCCACATCTCTTACCACACACACAAAATCAACTCGGGGCAGATCAGAGACCTGAGAGTAAAGCCCCAAAACCATAAAATTCCTAGGAGACAAAATGGGATCAAGCTTAGAAGGCCAAGTCTATGGCATGAAGAGACTGACAAATATACCAGAAATGTACAACCTAAAGAAGATAAAATTGATAAATGGGACCCTCTAAAGATTAAATCCCTGTGTGCATGAAAAACATTTTCTAGAGTGAAAATAAAAAAAAAAAAACAAACAAACCCAAACTGCTCCAAAATTTGAAGGTGTCAGCCTTGACCTGCAGCCTTCTGGGAGATGTAATTGTTCATACCTGTGTAGTGTGGGGTCAGCTGAGTCACCTCTTGCCATACGTGTTGTACCCCATGCTGTGTTCTGCTGACCCTTGCCTTGTGCTCCAAAATTTGAAGGTGTCAGCTTTGACCCACAGGCTTCAGAGGGCAGAAATTATCGAACAGTCTCATTGATTTCACATGCAAGCAAAGTTCTGCTGAAGATTATCCAAAAATGACTAGAACAGCACATCAAAAGAGAACTGTCAGAAGTGCAGACTGGGTTTAGAAAAGGCTGTGGTACTAGGGATATTGTAGATAATGTTAGATGGATCTTGGCTGAAAGCAGGGAGTGCCAGAGGGATGTCTATCTGTGTTTCATTGACTACTAAAGGGGTTTGACTGTGTGGACCACAACAAACTGTGGCTGAATCTGAGAAAAATGGGAATCCCAGAACACTTGATTGTTCTTATGTGAAATCTATACTCGGACAAGGAGGTGATCGTCAGAACAGAGCAAGGGAATACTGCATGGTTTAAAACTGGGAAGGTGTATGCCAGGGAAGTGTCCTATCTCCATACCTTTTCAATCTATATGCAGAACAGATCATCTGGGAGCCTGGGCTCTATGAGGAGAAATGTGGCATTGAAGGAAGACTCATCAACAATCTGCATTATGGAGATGACACAACCCTGCTTGATGAAACTGAGGAGGACCTGAAGCGCTTGCTGCAGAAGTTCAAGGACTACAGCCTTCATTACGGACTGAAGCGCAATATCAAGAAAACAAAGATTCTCACCGCTGGACTGATTGGCAGCATTGTGATGACTGGTGAGGAGAGCGAGACTGTAAACAGCTTTAATTTGCTCGGCTCTACAATCAACATTCTTGGTAGCAGAAGCCAAGAAGTTAAAAAACCCTATTGTGTTGGGAAAGTCCGCCGTCAGAGACCTCTCCAAAGTACTGAAATGCAATGATGTCAGTCTGGAGACCAAGGTGTGCCTGATATGGGCCATGGTCTTTGCAATCACTTACTATGCATCAGAGAGCTGGACAATGATAGGAATGATAGAAGGAGAATTGATACTCAATACATTTGAGTTGTGGTGCTGGAGAAGAGTATTGAATGGACTGCTAAGACAATGAACAAGTTCATCCTGGAGACGGTGAAGTCAGGCTGCTCCCTAGAAGCAAGGACCCTGAATCTTCGTCTGACATACTTTAGACCTGTTGCAAGGAGGAATCAGTCCTTAGAGAGGGATGTTATGCTTGAGAGGGTGGAGGGACAGCTCAGGAGAGGAAGACCCCCAATAAGATGGATTGATTCAGTGAGTGGGTAATGGGGGTAAGGTGTGTCAGAGACAATAAGATTGGCACAGGGTAGAGCAAGGTTTAGGGCTCTTGTACATAGGGTTGTTATGAGTTGCAGGTAACTTGATGGCACATAACAACAACAAACAACAACAACAGGGCCTCCAAAAGAAAACAAACTGATAAACCAATTATATAATGGGCAAAAGTCATGGAAAGACTTATCACAGAGAAAGATATTTGGATGGCTAACAGACATATGAAGAAATGCTCAAAATCACTGGCAATAATAAAGATGCAAATAAAAATCATAATGAGATACCATCTCACCCCAGAAGCAGTGGCAAAGTTGAACAGGACAGCAAGTAATAAACACTGAAGAGGATTTGGTGAGATAGGCATATTATACATTGTTGGTGGGACTGTAAAATGGTACAACTGCTCTGGAAGGCAGTTGGCACTTCCTCAGAAAGCTGAACATAGAAATTACATATGACTCAGCTATCCCAATGCTTGGAAAATATACCCCCAAAATGAGAACTGAGACACAAATGGAAACTTGTAGACCAATGTTCATAGCAGCGTTATTCATCACAGCAAGAACATGGAAATAGCCCAAATGTCCAACCACAATGGAATGGACTGAGAAATTATGGTACATTCACACAATGGAGTACTATGCAGCATGCAGGAGCAACAATTTTGTAAATCACTGCTTAACTTGGGAGGGAATGGAGAACATTATGCTATGTGAACCAACTCAGTCTCATAAGCACAAACACTGTATAAGATCATCATTATAGAACATGTATGAGGATCCAAGGAGGAACGGACAGTGAGAGTAGAAGCAGCATGAAGATAGGTGAATGTGGTTGTGGGGAGGGTTAATCATAGGACTGCACAATTTGATGGGTGGAGGGGGGGCAGATAAATGAAATGAGAAAGTTCTGGTGTGAAAAACAATGCATACAAACTTTTTTAATAATTCTGTAATGAACTTTTACTTTGCTTTTCTCCCCATTTAATAAGTGACCTGGAAATCACGCCTTATCACTTCATAGATATTAGATATCTTCCTTATTCCTATCTTTCTTCAACAGTTTCATAGTAAATCTATTGTGTGTGCCATTGTTTACTCAACCAATCTCCTTTGCTTGAAACTTTAATTGGCTTCTGAATATGGGCTATTGTTGTTGTTATGTGCCGTCAAGTCGCTTGCGACTCATAGCGACCCTATGTACAACAGCCCTAAACTCTGTTCTGTCCTGTGCCAATCTCATTGTCTCCGATACACTCATCCTGATTACGCCAGTTACTGAATCAATCCATCTCCTAGATGGCCTCCACCCTCCCAAGCATGATGTCCTTCTCCAAGGACCGTTCTCTCCTTAGAACATGACCAAAGTATGTCAGACAAAGTCTCAGAATCCTTGCCTCCAAGGATTTAACCCTCTCCAAGATGAATCTGTTTGTTTTCTTAGCAGTCCATGGTACCCTCAATACTCTTCTCCAACACCAAAGCTCAAAGGTATTAATTCTCCTTCTACCCTCCCTACTCACTGTCCAACTCTCTGACGCATAACATGTGACTGCAAAGACCACTGCCTGTATCAGACGTACTTTAGTCTCCAAAGAGACACTGTTGCTCTTCAGTACTTTGGAGAGGTCCCTAACAGCAGACTTTCCCATCGTAGTATGTCTTTTAATTTCCTGGCTGCTGGTGCCAAGAGTGTTGCTTGTGGAGCCAAGCCGACTAAAGCTGTGAACAATCTCAATTCTCTTCACCATCCATCCTGATGCTGCCAGTTGGTCCAGTGGTGAGAATCTTTGTCTTCTTGACATTGAGCCTCAATCCATACTGAAGGCTGCAGTCCTTGACCCTCTGCAGCAAGCATTTCAGGTCCTCCTCAGTTTCAGCAAACAGGGTTGTGTCATCTGCATAACACAGATTGTTGATAGATCTTCCACCAATCCTGATGTTGCATTTCTCCTCATCAAGCCCAGCCTCCCGGATGATCTGTTCTGCATACAGGTTGAAAAGGTATGGAGACAGGACACACCCCTGGCGTATGCCCTTTCCAATTTTGAACCATGCAGTGTTTCCTTGCTTCTGTTCTGACCACTGCCTATTGGTTCAAGTATAGGTTTTGCATTAGCATGATCTAGTGTTCTGGGATTCCCATTCTTCTCAGAGTCAGCTACAGTTTGTTATGGTCCACAGAGTGCAACGCCTTTGCATAATCAATGAAGTACAGATAGACATTCCTCTGGTACTCACTGCTGAATATGGGTAGACGTTTGATAAAACTAAAACCAGAAAAACAAAAACCCAATCGAAATAGTATTTCAAGTTTAAAGTGGATATACTAGAATAGATGATTTCAAAACTAGGAAAAAACCCCCACAACACAACAATGTATAGGAACTTTGTAAGTAAACCAGTACAAAATAAAAATGTTATTTATTTATAAAAATTAAAATAACTAAAGCATAAAAAAATAAAGTACACAATAAACTTTTTTACTGTTGTTAAGTGCCATCAAGTTGGCTATGGCTCATAGTGACCCTATGAACAACAGATCTCAATCACCCTACCATTTCTGATAGGATCTAGTCTACCATTACAGTCACTGTGTCAACCATCTGAATGTGTCTACCTGACTCAATATATAAACTTGAGTGTGATAGAGATCATGACAATGGCACATGAGATGGTGAGGTTGAGATCTGTTGTTTTTAGTGACACTGAGTTGTAGTCAATCTGAGGGTACATAACAACAAAAACAGTAATACAACAATCTCTTTGTTAATAGAAGCAAAGTAGACAATGTTGTTACTGTTATGTGCTATCAAGTCACCTGAAACTCATAGTGACTCTATGTATGTTAGCTCTGTTCTGTTCTGCCCCAAACTAACTGTTTCTGACAGACCTAATCCTACTTCTTCAGTCAGAGTCAATCCATCTCATCCTGGGTCTTCCTCTCCTGCACCCTTCCCATCCACCCTTCCAAGCATGATGTGCTTTTCCAAAAACTGGTCCCTCCACATGCTCAAATTATGTGAGATGGAGCCTCAAAATCTTTGCCTCCAGGTAGAAAACTGGTTTCACCATCTCCAGGTCAGATCTGTTTGTTCTCCACAGTATATTCAACACTCTTCTCCAGAGCCATACATCAAAGTCATAGATCCTTCTTTTATCATCCTTAGTTATTGTCCAGCTCTCTGATGCATAAAATCTGCAAAGACAATGGCCTGGATCAGGCGCACCTTAGTCTCCAGAATGACATCATTGCTCTTCAGTAATCTAGAGAGGTTGCTAACTGCAGACTTTCCCAAAGCAATTAACTTTTTGATTTCTTGACTCCTGGTGCCAAGGGTGTTGACTGTGGAACAAAGCAAGCTGAAGTTATCAACAATCGCCATCTCTTCTCCATCCATCATCAAGCTACCAACAGGCCCAGTCGAGAGAATCTTTATTTTCTTGATGTTGAGCTTCAGTCCATATTGAGAGACTAAAATAAAGTTGCCTTTGGTGTGCTTTATTATAGGTAGTTTACAAAGGTACCACTTTGTAATATGGTATTTATAAAATGATACACTCATTTACATGTGCAAGCATTCCTAGCATGGGGCCAGATCACCCTGGAAACATGAACATGTGCTGTGATTTAGACTGTCCAGGAACCTTATTCAACTTCACAGAGAACTTGCCCTTCAATCTCTAGGAGGCTTTAAAAAGTCAAAGATTAATCTCTTCTTCTATTGTAACATGAAATTTAAGTTTATTGTCAAGATGGATGGAATTTTCCTTTTGGACACCTCCTGAGTCCTTGATCAGGAAGTGATATAGGCTTTGGGCAGGAATAAAGTCAACAGCAAGATTCTGTTTAGAAGTGCAGTTCTGTGCCCACCTACATAGTCAACTAAGAGTAAGAACTCCGTGCAAGATCCGCAAATGTAGAATATCTTTTTATTCCTTACTGGGATTTAGGATTGCAACAAAACCAGCTTGTTCACAGCTGGCTCAGTCCAGGAGCAATGTGGAAACCCACACAAATATACCATGAAGGTGTTAACATTCTGATTTCCATGTATTCTCATTTATCTAGAATAAAACCTAGCCATTTTCCTATTCACATGAACATAGCAATATGAAGATGTTATTTTTTTTGTTAAGACACAACATGCTCTCAATGACTCATCGCCAAGTCCTTGTATCCCCTTTAAGCCCCTTACGTCCATCGAGTGGGTCCTGATGCACAGTAACCCTCCAGTGAGTTTCTGAGACTGTAAATTTCAAGAGAGGAGAATGATCATCTCTCCTCCTCAGAGTCACTGGTGGATTCAAACCACCAGCAATATGGTTAGCACCACATAAGCTACAGACTCCACCACCAGGGCTTCTTCAGTGTCTACTCAGCCTTGTAACATTCATTGGTTCAGTGGGAAAAGTATTTGCAGACTTGAATGAAAATCTTGGTATGGACTCTTCACTAGAATGAATTCGTGGTTTGTTATTTCATGACCCTTAATCTGTTTCCCTTTGTCTAAACCCAACAATTTTTGTTGAAGAGAAGAATTTTGCTAAAACAAACACAAACTGAAGACAATTTCTGATTAGAAGAGCTGGAAAGGCTTCGGAAGTATGAGAGAAGATTCTGTTCAGTGAACTCTGCACGATTTGTCTGATTACTACCATAATTTACGAAGACTCCCAAGAACAAAGTGAGTTAATATTTCCATTCTAACACTGGCAGAAGCAATGCTGTGACAAAAGGCCTGGCCTGTTTTAGCAGCCTTTGAGGTAATTCAGAGAAAGGGAAGAGAACCCATGGCCTCCAAGAGGAAGGTTTTTCTGTGCCACCTGGCAGTGCTTGGAACTTAGTGGGATCCAGGCCCAACTTGTACCCTCAGCTCACTGATGGAAAAAGTAAAGAAAAGCAGTCACTTTTCTGAAAATTTGTCTGGAAACTTCCACCATGCTTCCTGTGTTCCTGGATGCCTCCCTTCCTTACTCTATTGAATACAGTTTCAGCTGTGCCCAGCCACACAAAGCCTTTTCACAGGAGGGAGCCTGAAGCAGCTGCAATGGCAAGAAAGATGTTACCCTGGGCATGGTACTGCTGCAGGGCCTCAGGCTTGTGCTTCAAGGAGCCAATGTGGCTGCTGTCTTAAGAATTATAGAGGAGACAGAAGTCTGATTGCTCTAGCAACTGTAGATCCTTGCCCATGAAAAAGAAAATAAATACACTTCAAACACTAAACAGTGGCCATGATGGGAAGCTGGAGGGTGCACCTGGCTTAGTAGGGCTGAGTAAAGAAGAGGATTTGGCATCAGTAGTTAATATAGTGATAATCACATATACTTACATATAGCAAACAGAAAATGATGCAATTCAAAAAATACCTAGGAGTCAATGTCCAATAATCTTTTAACATCTTCAGCCTTAAAAACCTTTCTTTAGAGTTGATGACAATGAATTAAATCCCTACTCTGTAATTCTTGGGGAAGAAGGGGGATGCAGACTGATCTGGGACACATGCAATCCTGGCTAGCATGTTAAGTGTACAGCACAGAAGGTATCAAGTGAGCTGCAGAAAGCATTTATTGTGCACCCCCACCCCAATGTGGAAGGATGGACGTCTAAAAGAGCTTTTCTAAGGCTCACCTAACTTCTGAGAGACCTCAAGGGTGACTGAATTAATCTCATTGGGGTCAAATACTAGGAATGGACAGAACAAATCTCAAGTCACATTTTCTGACTTGCTCTGTTTTAGTATACCATCTAAAATGATTTTGTTAATTCTGGAAAGTTATTTATTTATTTATTTGGGGATTTTTGTCTTCTTAAACTCTGAAAGGAAAGAATCACTAAATATTTTGGGTTATAGATTTCATTGTGTGACAACAGAGTGCCGCTTTATGGAGAAGATTTCTAAGAGAAGACTCCTAAAAAGATTTTTAAGAGCATGTCATCTCCACAGGATGGTTTTTGGTAACAAATTTTTAGGAACTTTTAATGACGATGATGATGATGATGAAGAGGAGGAGGAGGAGTGTACCGTCAAATCAGATCTGACTGGTACAGGAGGTGATTGTTCCTCCTTCTTCAGCAGAGCATCTGGTGGATTTGAACCATGCACCTCAGGGATTGCAGTGCAGCTTCTTGCCACTAGGCCACCAGAGCTCGCCAGGAACTTGACTACAACTATGAGCAAGCTCACAACAGAGATCGTGAGGACTGAGAACTGCAGAGATGCGCAAGGCTCGGTCTACTGCTCAGAGGGTCGCTATGAGCTGTAGTTGTCCTGATGGCACCAAACAACAACAACAACAACATGCATCAAGGACGAGGCATAGAGAACGACACCAACATGCCTGCCTCAGTGGCACTGCCATTTCCACCGGAGAAGAGACTCGATGGCTTCTTTTTTTTTCTTCTTTTTCTTTTTTTTGGGACTCGATGGCTTCTTGTTTGTGAACTTCCTTTCGAAAGTGGAAAGGAAAAGGAAGCTATGAAGTCAGCATTGGAAAGGACGCTACTCTGTTCTTATAAAAATAAGCAATCACCAAGCACCTGATGAACTGTGGAAAGGAGGTGAGCAGTTTGCAATTCTTAATGTTTAAATGTTTTAGCTTCACTGTTATTTTGTATTTTTATTAAATCAGAATTTAATTATAACTAACCAGATACACTACAACAGAATTGCCTATCAATATAGTAGGAAAGCAAAGTTGGTGGAGCATAACATTCATCAAAATGTGCCAAAGTGAAAATTATGTGTGTGGGGGGTGAGGGGAAACAAAAGATCATTGCAAAGAAACAAAAGAACAAAATGAATGTCAGAAGATAATCTGAAACTTAGACTGTAATGTAGTAGTTGTTGTTGTTATGTGCCATTGAGTTGAGTACAACATGTAGAAACCCTATGAACAAGTGATTTGAATCCTGTCCTATCCTCTGCCATCCTTCTCCTCTCAGACACACTTGAGTCACAGACACTGTACAATCAATCTCATTGAAGGTCTTCCTCTTTTTTGCTGACTCTCTGGCTATTCCACTTGATATCCTTCTCTAAGGAACAGCCTCTCCTAACAACATGCCCAAAGTATCTGAGATGAAGCTTTGCCATCCTTGGCTCCAAGAAGTATTCTGGTCGAGCTTTTCTCAAGACATCTGTTTGCTCTTTTGGCAGTTCAAAAATGCAAAGGCATTTTACTGTGCGGATCACAACAAACTATGGCTAAATTGAGAACAATGGAAACCCCAGAATACTTACTAATGCTTATACAAAACCTGTTCCTAGACCAAGAAGCGGTAGTCCAAACAGAGCAAGGGAACACTGCATGATTTAAAATCAAGAAAGGTATACTCATCAGGGCTGCAAACTTTCTTCATAACTATTCAATGTGTATACTAAGAAAATCCTAAGAGAAGCTGGCCTTTATGAAGAAGAAAGAGACATCAAGTTGAAGGAAGTCTCATCAACAACATATAATGTAGTAGTTGTTTTGTGTCATTGAATATGAACCAGTTGAAAGCTGACCCTCCAGTGGGTTGTCAGAGGCATTAATGCCTCTGGAAACTCTATGAACTTTGATAAATATTGATAGTTATAGAAAGGCTTCAGGCCTTTTGTTCATCGAGTCACTATGAGTTGTGCTAGATTTGATGGCAATCATCAACAACAACAACAGCAACAAATGCACAGAGGGGATTGCTCATGCTTCTCTTGTAGAGCAGCTGGTGGATTCAAACTGCATGCCTTCAGGATTGCAGTGCCTATTCTTACGACTAGGCCAACAGAATTCCCTACAAAGGTGGGGGGGGGGTGGAGAATGAGAAGAAATGCTGAAGTAAGAGAAATGAATAGAAGAGTTCATAGGGTAGCTCGAGAAGAAAAAGCAAAGCATTATAATGAAATATGCAAAGAACTGGAGACTGAAAACCAAATGTGGATCATGTTCCACATTTCTCAAGTAAGAAGAAATGAAAAACAAATCTTGAATGATTCAGGAACATCAAAAGATGTCTCTGTACTGAAAAATAATTGCTTGACACTGAAATACTTAAGGAAGAAGAATTAGCAAGAGCTAATGGTAATTAAGGAAGATGCTCAAGTAGCACTGACGTCACTGACAAAAACTAAGGCCCCAGGAACTGACGGAATACCAATTAGGGGTTCAGCAAACAAATGCAGACTTTCATGTGTTCATTAACTTAGGCTAAGAATTTTGGAAGACAGCTAGCTGGCCAATTGACTGATGTTGTTGTTATGTGCCATCGAGTCATTTCTGACTCATAGCGACCCTATGCACAACAGCTCTAAACCCTGCTCTATCCTGCGCCAACTGCACCGCCTCTGACACACCCATCCCGATTACCCCAGTCACCGAATCAATCCATCTCATAGAGGGTCTTCCCC
>NW_006399922.1:1857364-1865535 GCF_000299155.1 Elephantulus edwardii | reverse complement strand
GGCTTTCCAGCGGGAGCAAGCCCTTGAAAGCTCTGACAGGCGTGGTCTTGGACGGAAGTGAGGATTGAGGACAGGCGTTTCTCACAGGCATCTCTCTCAATTGACTGATAGAGATCTTTATTTGTTACTATTCCTAAAAAAGGTGATTAAAGAGCATGTGAAAATTATTTAACAATATCATTAGTATCACATGCAAGGAAAACCTTGCTGAAAAATAAGCATTCCAGTATTCTTATTCTTCTCAGTGTTATCCATAATTTATCACAATCCATACAGTAAAGAACACACAAGTAAACATCAACAACAACAAACCACCTTGCTGAAGATTATTTAAAAACTGTTATAACACTACATCAACAGGCAATTCAAGAAGAGGCCATGGCACAAGGGATATCACTGCAGATGTCAGATGGATCTTGGTTAAATTAGAGAACCAGAAAGATGTTAATTGTATATTATTGACGATGCAAGGGTATTTGACTGTGTGAATCATAACAAGTTATACTTAATAATAAGAAGAAAGGGGATCTCAGAACACTTAATTTGCTCTTGTAAAATCTATGCATAGAATAAGAAAGTGTACAAACTGAGTAAGTGAACACTGTATGGCTTAAAATCAAGAAAGGTGTGAGTCAGGGCTGTATCCATTATCCATACCTAATCAATTTGTACATTGTTGTGATATACCATCAAGATGGAACTGACCTATAGCTGACCCTCCAGCAGGTTTTCAGAGAAAGTAAATCGCACAGGATTGTTCTTTCTTCTCCAATTATCTTCTTTAATCTGCATGCTGAGCAAATTATTCAAGAAGCTGGATCACATTAAAAAGAAAGTGGCCTCAGGATTGGAGGAAGACTCATCAACCACCTTTCTTTGTGCAGATGATACAACTTTATTGCAGAAACCAAAGAAGACTTGAACTTATTGAAGATCAAAGACTTCAATATGGATTACATCTTACATGTGCAAAATATTTCAATTTCTTACATATCAAGAAAGTAAAAATCCTCGCCACTGGACCACAGGCATAACATTGTCAATGACTTCATTTTACTTGCATCCACAGGAGACAAAAAAGCAAAAGATACATTGTATAGGAAACATAAGCTGTCAAGGATCTCTCCAAAGAAAAAAAGAGCAACAGTGTCAGTTTAAATACTAACATGATCTAAGTCAAAGTTTTTTAAATTACTTTCTGTAATTTGAACATGGGTAAGGTGGACAGAACAAGAATCAACGGCTTTGAATTGTATTGCAGAAGAATACCAAATATCTTATGAACTACCAAAATAATAAACATGTCTTTCTTGGAGGAAGTACAACCTGCATGTTTGTTAGTGGCAAAGATGGTAAAACATCATCTCACTTACTTTGGGCACATTATCAGGAAGTGTCAGTCCTAGAAAAAAGACATCACACTGGAAAAGGAAGAGAGGAAAACATTCAATAAGATGGACTGATAAAAAGACTATAACAATAGGGTGGAGCCTGTTTGAGATTAGAGCTATGTGGGACAGGGGAAGGTTCAGATCTGTTGTTCACAGTGTTGCTATGAGTCACAGTGGAGTGGACAGCACATTACAACAACAACATGTTGATAGATTCTTTCAAGTCAGGTCTGACTCACAGTAAACAGAATGAAACACGCCCAGCCTGTTTTGTCCTTCCAATTTCCACTATGCTTAAACCCTTTGTTACTGTTAAGCCATCCACTGAGGGTCTTCTCTCTTTCTTTGACTCTACTTTTCCAAGTATGATCCTTCTCCAGAAATTGATCCCTTCTGACAATACGTCTGTTCAAACATCAGCTTCTTGGTCTATATACAGGTTTTGCATGAACATGAGCTGTATTTTAAGACTCCCATTTTTCTCAGTGTTATCCATAATTTGTGATGATCTACATAGCTAAATGCCCTTGAATAGTTAATAAAACACAGGTAAACATCTTTCTGGTATCCTCTGGTTTTGGCCAAGATCAATGTGACATCAGAAATTATAACCCTTGTTCCATGGCCTCTTCTAAATCCAGCTTGAATTTCTGGTAGTTCTCAGTTGATGGACTATTCCAGCCATTTAAAAAAATAATTTTCAGCAAGCTTTTACTTGCGTGTGATATTAAGGATATTATTCAATAATTTCCACATTTCATTGAGTAACATTTTTTAGTATGATAACTAATAAATATTCATTTCTTCCAGTTAGTTGGGCAAGTTGCTAGCTGTCTTCAAATTTCTTTGCATAAACGAGTAAGCATATCCAGAACCACATCTGTTTTCTGAAACATGTTGGCTGGTATTCCATCAATTTCTGGGGTCTTATATTTTGTCAACACCTTCGGTAGAGCTTGAACTTCTTCTTTCATTGCCATTGATTCTTGCTCATATGCTACCTCCTGAAGTGTTCCAGTCTCAATTAATTCTTTTTGGTACCATGACTCTGTGCATTCCTTCCATCTTCTTTTGATGGTTCTTGCATCATTCAAAATGCTGCCTACAGAATCCTTCAGTATTGCAACTGGTAGCTTGAATTTGTTCTTCTGTTCTTTCAGCTTAAGAAATGCAGAAGGTGTTCTTTCCTTTTGGTTTTCTAGCTCTAGCTCTTTGCACATTTCATTATAATACTTTGCTGTATATTCTTGAGTCATCCTTTGAATAGGTATGGTGAAAAAATACAAGCCTCTTTTTACTTTAAACCATGTAGCATATCCCACTCTGTTTGAACCACTTTTGTTCCATTTACAGGTTCAACACGAGCACATTTAGTGTTCAAGAATTCTCATTTTTTACAACCCTAATCATAATTTATTATGATCCACACAGTCAAATGACTTTGTATATAATACACAGGTAAACATCTTTCTTGGATTCTCTGGTTTCAACCAAGATTCATCTGATATCACTGATGCTGTATCTCTTGTTTCACTGCTGCTTCTGAATCCAGCTTGACTTTGTGACAGTTCCTTGTGGATGTACTGCTCCACCTGTTTTAAAATAATCTTCAGCAAGATTTTACTTGGATGTGATATTCATTATACTGTCTGGTAATTGTAGCTACTTCTCCTCATTTGGAGTCCTGCCACATTAGCAAATAAAGGTCTCCCATTACCTGAAAGTTATACTCCATTCAATTCATTAAGGTAGACTCTGCTCTGAGGAGGCAGCTATTCCCCAGCCTTCCAACCCAAGGGGCTTGGACTCTGACACTTCTCAAGGGTTTTATGAGTTCATTATCTGAGATGTGGATTGTCAGTTCTGCTTCCCACCTCTCTTAGTCTGGAAGTTCCACTGGAACCTGTCTATGGTGAGTGACTATACTTGTATTTGAAATACCATAGCTTCCAGTGTCACAAAAACCTGCACACCACCACCATATAACAGACTGAAAGATGGAAGTACATGTTGTATATAAAATATTTTAAGATTTTAGGTCACAATTGTTGTTTGTTTGTTTATAATATCAACAAATAATTAGTCGATCCTCATAGAATTTTTAAAAAACATGTTCAAAACAGCTGTGGTGACCTTTAAAGATTGGGAGGGAAATGGATGGAACTAGACATAGCAGAAACAATCTCAATAAAAACCAGAAAAGTGTCTACTCTACAATTACCACCATCACAGAGATGCTTCTGATTATGAAAAAGACCCTGTCTCTCAAAGCTTGACTCACTGCCACTGAGGATAAGAATTGTGTTTATGGTATCACCTGCCACTGAAGTTTGTACCCAAAATAGTTCTTCTAAACTCTAACCTGTGAGGATGTAATCCCATTTGAGAACAGTATTTTTCTTTGCTACATTGATGAGATCAAATCAATGTAAGGAAGCAGATACAGGGAAAGATAGATGACAAGCCACATGAACATCACCAGCATATGAAGAACAGAGTTACCAATCCAAACGTCCTCAACAAATGAATGGGTGTTGGAAGCTGCTAGTTCAACTTAGCTGAAGCCATTTTGTAATTCTCTGAAACCATTTGGTAATTCTCAAAGAACATGTTTGGACATGTTGCCCTGGGAGGATAGGTTTCAGTTTACCCCACCCTGGGAGGATAGGTTTTGGGAAATGCCCTGCTAAGTTTCTGTTAACCAGATAACTTTCAGATTACTAGAAATGACATGATGCTATTCTCCCCCATTGCGTACTTCTCCTCCCCCCATTGTGCTCCTATATATAAGCTGTGAGTGCTTTCAATAAAATGGAGACGTGATTGGAATTTCAACTTGACTCTGATGCCTCTTGTCTCTTGTCCCTTTTTTGGTCATTCTTTACTTCCCAGGGTCCCCATTCAAAAGATCCTATGGGCAGGGACAGTCGGCGCCCAACGTGGGGCGACTCAGGCTCTGGAAAGTTTTGACAACCGCTGCTTCGGAACAGTGATTGGCCGATCTACATGAACAAGGAGCCACTGTGAGTCGGGGACAGCGAAGAAAAAGGGCTCAACTTTAGTGATGACCCAACTCTGAAGCCCAGCATGAGATAAGAGGAAGCAAGAGGCAAAAATGGGACAGGAATTAAGTGAAAATGAATTGTTCATAAAGGGTATCAAGGATTCCCTCAAGGCACGAGGTATAAGGGTAACTTAAAAAGATTCAAAGAAATTTTTCTTGGTTTTAGAAGATGTTTAACCATGGTTTCTGCAAGAAGGAACTATTGATGCAATGGCATAGGGTAGGGGATTGTTTAAATGACTATGACCATTGTTTTGGCCCTGTGAAAATTCCTGTCACTACTTTTTCATACTAAAATCTCATTAACAAAATCTTAACTGTTAGAACTACCACCATCTTGCCTTGCTAAAACAAAGAAGCTGAAATACGTCAATTGGTATACCATCTATTCCTAGGGCTTTATTTTTTGCTATTTCCTTCAAGGCAGATTGAACTTCTTCCTTCATCACCATAGGCTCTTGTTCATAAGTTATTTCATGCTTCTGTATCTGCCAATTCCTTTTGATACAATGACTGGGTATATTTCTTCCATCTTCTTTTAATACTTCCTGGATCGTTTAATATTCTGCCGAAAGCATCCTTGATTATAGCAACTCGAGGTTTGAATTTGTTCTTCAGTTCCTTTACCTTAAGACATGCTGAATGAGTTTGGCCCTTTTGATTTTCCGACTCTAGCTCCTTGCACATTTCATTGTAATATGTTGCTTTGTCATTCCGACCTGCTTTTGCAATCTTCTGTTCAGCTCTTTAGTATCTTAAATTCTTCATTAGAAGTAACAAAAATATTGTTCCTTTTCCTACAAACCGATTAAATAATTGCTCAACTTTTGCTTCTCGCTTATCATGCATTTCCTACTACTAATAGATCAAAGGTAATAGGATTTGGAAGTACTGAGAAATATTTGTTTTGGAAAAACCATCATTAATGATCAAAAGTCCTCTCTTTTTCTGTTAATCAAATTTCTTGTACAGGTCTTGCGGATATAAAAGCTAATATGTCTGTTATTAGTAAAAAATAATTAGTCTCTTAATTGGCCTTTGCAAAAAAGTAACATTAACTCTTTCTAAATTAGGAACCTCTCTTAATGTTTAAAGGTCTAAGAATATTTATGATTGTGCAGAACCTGATGACCAAAAAGGCTCAAATGCAATTTTATGTGCTATACATTTGTGCTAATTTATGGGAAAGAAATTTATGAAAACAATTTGTAGCTTTTATATCTATCCCTGCTTTGTCAGATGCTGAATTCTATAGTCTTGCCCTTTTAGTAGAAAAGCTGATATAGAACCTGCAACTCCCTTTGGAATTCTCCTTTGTTATTAATAGGAAAAGTGTTAAAACTCAGAAGAATCTAAAATATGGGTAAGAATAAGAAGAAAAACGTGTTAACAGAAATATGAAGAACAGTTGAGAATAATGAGAAAGATGTTATAAGACGCCTCAATGTTTGTGTTGTTTTGTCTTTTGTCTGCCGTGTTTGTTGTCTTTTTGTCTTGCATTCAAAGTTATACCACTGATGAGCTCATACAGTTTAAAGGTTTCAGTAAAGAACAAGAATTAGTAGAGACAGATATAAAGTTAATATCTGCATGAATTTGAAATCTCAGGTGAGGAAATGCTAAGAGAGGGTGTTTCAAACGTCTCAGGGCGCCAAAAGAGACTTTTTGTCTCAAGAGATCTTTGAAAAATCAGCTCTTGGCATCCTCTTATCACCTTTATATATCCATGTATTCTATCTGGTACCTACATGCTTAGGTAGAAATTTCCACATGTTTCAGCCAGTCTTATAACATACACATACCAGTGGCCGGCACTGCAAGTCTATGTGAGTTGTGTGTGTCTGTGTTAATTGCTCTACTTTAAATGAAAACCTGTAGGAGTAAAAATAAAAACTCTCCACTATAGCCCCTTAATTAATGCTTGCCTGTGTTGAACCTAGTTGTGTTAAGCCAAAGCTACACAGTTTGATGATCACTTTCCTTCTAATAGACTTTTCAATTTTTCAGAAACATACCTTTTTGCCTTTACATATATATATCATAAAAGGTCCTAACGTTTTTACAGATGTTTCTAATTATGGAAAAAATAGAATATTGGAGTATTAACAAATTCAATGCTGAATCATCTCTTTATAAATCAGTACTAGAAAGGAAATTATGTGCTATTTTTTTTAGCTTCAAAGAAGATCTGATAACAATATTGATATTACCATTATTATTATTATGGGTCGCAAACGGAGGGTCCCGAAGAATGGAATAATTTTATAGTTAATAATAAGACAAACAGCCAGGAATGAGATGGAGCACAGAGCATAAAACCAGGGGCCAGCAGTTTTTGACTGAAAACCCCTAGCCAAGCTTCTCTGTATCTTTATTAAGAATTATCAGGAAGCAAATCATAGAGAAAATTCAATGCAGATGAGGCCACACTCTTTCTATTGAAAACCTTCTGCCTGGTTCGAGAGGGAGGGGTTCACAAATGCAAGAATTTGTTATGTCTTTGGGAATTGCCTTGATGCCTCAAGGTGAACTCCAGCTCAGGAAGCAACACTCCCTCTGTGGGGGTCCCTTGCTGTCTCCTATCTGCAATGAACAAACAGCTTATTTTCTAGGATCTAATACAAGGAAAACCCTAACTTATATATCTGTGGTTCCTTCGATTCCTAAACAAAGATTTTTATATAATGTTTAGTATAAACATTTTACCTTCCCATGATTATTCATTATTTAAAATTGCAGTTATTAAACTATGGCATTTTGGGTGGTATATCATTTTGAGGATGGAATTGAAAGTTTTGACATGGTATGGAGTTCAAGGGGAAAGGCAGAAGAACTGATAGTAAGTTTTGTGCAATTTTTGTTTAAGAGTTAAAATGAAAGTAGTTTTGCCTTGAAATAGAATGTCTGGTTGTGCCAGAATATGAAAGATAGTAAAGGCTAAATTAAGGATGTATATAGTAAGTTGTAAAAGGTTTAGAGAAAAGTGAATTTTAGTGTATGTATTTGGGAATAAGGATGGAGGAGAACTGTGTTAAACCTAAAAAAATTCAAATTCAATACTATTTCAGGAAATGAGGGAGGCTTAATGCAAGCTGAAGGTCACCTTGTGGCACTAAGGCATTCCCTAGGAGTCAACATTGTTCTTGGTTTGTATCAACTGAATCCCTCCCTACTGAGATTAGCATAAAGAGGAACTTGTCCTTATCTGCAAAGGATTTCACCATTATCCTTTATTTTTTTGTTTTGTACTACCTTATGATTTTACTTTGTTCACCTTCCTTGTTATTGGTAGGTACTCAGGGAGGCATGGCTTGGGGCCTTCATCATGGGAGCCGTTGGCCCCGTTTTTTCACACTGTCTGTTCTATATCAGAATATTAATTAAATTAAGCCATATTTAGAACTGACTGAGCAGGACCCCTAACCGTTGTTTAATATTCCAATTGGAAAATATGATCCTAATTCTAGGGGAACATTAACTATGAAGGCTCATTGGGCTTTGAAGGAAGTTCGGGATTTTGTCTCTTCCTGTCCTCTCTTGTATAAATCATAGTACAAAGTTATTGCTGTGTATTTTAGATGCTAAAAGGACTCCTACTGCTGTATTCTGACAGGATGCTCTTTTAAGATGAATTCATTTATCCCGTTCACCTAAAGAGGTTTTGTGGACTTGCCCACTGGCTGTATCTCAATTAATAGCACAGTCAGGAAAGACAA
>NW_006399922.1:1810017-1853968 GCF_000299155.1 Elephantulus edwardii | reverse complement strand
ACAATGTTTTTATATATAAACATACATAATTTACATAGTTAATGCACTTCCAATTATTGATACAGTGAATATTATCAAAACAAAAATTCTATAGTTTTATAATTATTTCTTCATATACAATTGTTGATAAGACAAAGAGATGGTCATACTTTTGTCAGTCATATTGAGTCTCATTCTTTTTGCCAGGACCTTTAGTGAAATAAAATAAATTGGCTAGTAAATGTTTAATGGATTTTAATTTAGCTAACGCAAAACAATTTCATCATAGTCATTATGCTAGTAGTAAATATTTACATGGGGTGTCTCATATTCTGGATGAAATTGTTAATTATATCGTAAAATCATATGTAAAATGTTTGTCTCTGTTACCTGTTCCATATTTTGAGGTGAGTCCTAGAGGATTATTGCCAAATTATATTTGACAAGTAAATGCAGCTGACATTCCCAAACTTGAAAAATTGCAAACTATTCATGTTATTATTAATATCAGTTCTGGTTTTGTGGTAATATCTTGTTTATCGGAAAAAGCAACTAAATATGTTATAAAATATTGTTTTAGTTTTTTCTACATTAGAAACTCCTAAAATAATCTAGATTAATAATGCTCCTAGCTATACCAGCAAAAGTTTTCAAAATTTTTGTAAATATTTTACTATTTGTCATAAAACTGAGTTTCCTTACAATCCTCGAAAACAAGGTATTATGGAATGTACTCCTTCTACTATCAAAAATTATTTATCTGCAGTGGAAACCCATTATGGACTGATTGAATTATTTAGCTTCTGGCTGGCAAGCTTCCGGATATGGAGCAGGTAGAATAAATGCCATCTTTCCAGCAGATGCCAATTTTCCCTCATGTTTTAAGAAAGGTCGTGCTGGCATCTGGCAACCACCTTGGAGAAAATGTCATCATAACAGCGGTATGGCCATTCTCTTATCTAACTGATATAATAATTTTTAAAGGACCAATGGTTGGAATGCTACCTCGCTTGAGGACTGGTCACCTCTTCATACATATGGTGCCGGACTTTCTATGAAAAAATTCGTGGGAGGAATGTGGACTATTGAGATGAAGAACTTTCAGCCTAAATTGTGGAAATTAGTTGCTAGTATGGATTCGATAAATATCCCGTTTCCCAAAAGATAAATGTAAGGGAGATAATGTCACAAGTGACAGAGTCATGTCATGTGTACCTGAACCATATGTCTTATTGACTGGTAATAAGGTAATCACTGGTGATTATCCAAAATTTAAGTAAGTTGTTCCCATAAAATTTTTAACTATATTACCTCTGTTACCAAAGATGATTCAGTTGTTATTCTAAGAATCCTCCTCTTGTTATGACATTGGTAAAGTTAAATGATATTTGGTATGATAATAATGCTTGCAAATTTTAAAAGAGTTATGTAAGTTATCATTAAGAACCAAGAGAGCTATAAGACTTGTTATTGTAGAAATTGTTTCTCTTATCCCTATGATTGCTGCTGTCTCTACTTCTGCTGTAGCTTCAACACAAGAAGTCCACACGGCTAAGTTTTTAATTGGGTTAGTGCTTATTGTGACAAGAAATTTAAAGCAAAAGAATGTATAATCAATCAATTATGGCCTAAAAGTTAAGGGGATGTGGTCAAAGACCAGTCACTCCTTTTTGGGGCCCTGTTAAGGCTTTCTTTTGCTTATTTCTTTTGGCTCCTGGGCAATTCAGAGGCTTACACGCTTTATCAAGCAGCAGGTCGAATCCATAGCCTCCCGTTCCATACAAGTCCATTATCAAAGACTGCAAATGGCCGATAAAGAAAATCCTTGATGATACAGGCTAATAAACCGGGCAGCCAGAGATGGGTAAGAGACACTGGCCCATTTCAACCTAAGACAGGCACTCCACCGTAGCTGCTGGCTTAACCCATGACGAGTAAAGTAAGATCAGTAGGTGCGGTGTCCAACCTAAGACAGGCGCCGGTTTCATACATGGTCAAACAGGAGAGCACCAAAGGTAATCCTGTTGCGTTTTTGCAGTCTTCAAATAATTATTAAAACAGGGAGGATCTGTTGGAGGCTGCTAGTTCAACTTAGCTGAAGCCATTTTGTAATTCTCTGAAACCATTTGGTAATTCTCAAAGAACATGTTTGGACATGTTGCCCTGGGAGGATAGGTTTTGGGAAATGCCCTGCTAAGTTTCTGTTAACCAGATAACTTTCAGATTACTAGAAATGACATGATGCTATTCTCCCCCATTGCGTACTTCTCCTCCCCCATTGTGCTCCTGTATATAAGCTGTGAGTGCTTTCAATAAAATGGAGGCTTGACTGGAATTTGAACTTGTCTCCGATACCTCTGTGTCTCTTGTCCCTTTTTTTGTCATTCTTTCCTTCCCAGAGTCCCCGCTGAAAAGATCCCACGGGCCGGGACAAATGGGTAGAGAAACCATGGTATGGTATGTTCACATAATGGAGTACTATTGTTGTTGTGTACTGTTGAGTCAAAACCTACCCACAGCTGACCCTCCTGTGGGTTTTCAGAGCCAGTAATCACATGGGAGCAGACTGCCCATCCTTATTCCACAGAGCAGCTGGGAGATTTAAACCACTTGCCTTCGGGCTCCCTATGGAGGACTAGACAACACTGACAAACAGTGATGAATTAGTGAAGCATGGCATGACAATGAGGAATCTAGAGGCCATTATGCTGAGTGAAATGAGTCAGTCACAAAAGGTCATATATTGTAAAAGACCACTATGATAAAAAGCTAAAGAAAAGTTTGCATATAAAGATACTCATAATATCATGGTTACCAGGGAGGAAAAAGAGGGTAATAAAAAAGTAATGAACAGACGATAAATCTATTTATTGAGAAAGTCTGCTATCAGGAACCTTTCCAAAGTACTGAGGAACAGTGATATCAGCTTAAAGAATAAGGTGTCTCTGATCCAAGTGATGGCCTTCTCGATTACTTGCTATCGACAATGGCTAAGAATGACAGAAGAAGAATTAATGCCTTTGAGTTGTGGTGCTGGAGAAGAGTACTAAATATCCCATGGACTGCCAAAAGAACAAACCAGTATGTGTTAGAGAAAGTGCAACCAAGATGTTTCTTGGAAGCTTTGTCTCACATACTTTGGACATGTTCTTAGTAGGAGCCAATCTTGGAGAAGGACATAATGCCTGGAAAGGTAGAGGGTCAGGTTAGGAGAAGAAGACCCTAAACAAGATGGACTGACATGATGACTACAACAATGGGCTCAAGTATACAGGAGAAGGCGAGGATGGCACAAGCCAGGATCAGTTCAGATCTGCTGTATGTTGGGTCATTATAAGTTGCAGTCAACTTGGTGGCACATAACAAAAACAGTATGGGAGAAGGGAAAACAAAATGTACATGAATGATTGATTGAAAAATCAATACGTTTTGTAAAGTTCACTCTAATCACAATTAAAATGACAGACAGACAGACTGACAGCAGGATCTTCTGAGCTGGCAGAGAAAGAAAACCTTTCCTAGAGCTTGTGCCCTAAGTTTTGATTTCTAGCCTCCTAAATGGTGGTGAAAAGACTTTGTTGCTTAAAGCCATCTACTTGTTAGTATTTTTGTTATGGCTGCACTAGAAATGAAGATGCTTGGGTATTTCAGACAAATGAGCTTCAACTGTCTTTCAAAGCCTAATCTCTAAGCAGTTGGAGAATTTCTGTGTCTTGTTTTCCCAGATATTTTTGGAAGAAGAATGTGAATAGGTAGACAATGGGAAACAGCCTAAAATTTGTGGAATTGTACAATAAAAAGTCTTATACATACACAATACACAAGTGAGAACAATCAACTTTGATAACCCCAACATTTTTCAAGAGGTAGGAGTCCTACGTGGCACAAACAGTTAAGCACTTGATTGTAAACCAAAAGGTATGACTCAGTCCTGAAGTGCCGTGGAAGATAGGTCTTGAGGTCTGCTTCCAAAAATGCACAGCCTTAAAAATCCGAGGCATCACTATTCTATGCTACAATCCATAGGGCTGTCATGAATTAGAATCTACTTGATGACAATTGTTTTTTGTTAAAATTGTTGCTGAGTATGGCTTATTGTGCAAAATGTTTACTGAGATCCTCCCACATTGCTGAACTGAGCTGGTGCACAGGGTGATGAAGGAGGAAAACCACCTTTCCAACAGGTGCAGTGAGTTCTTAAAGAATGGCCAGCTCACAGATGTTGAGATGAGGATGACGTCAAGTTAGGCATCAACAGTCTGTGCAAGTAAAGTTACCTGTCCATGCAATAGAGGTCCTTTTGTTTGTTGCTTTGGTTTGGTATTTATTTTGTTTGGTGTGTATCCTTCAAATGTAGATCATGCAAAACTTTAACTGACATACCAGAGTGGCTTTGAATTCCCTGGAAATAACATTGGTTTTGTTTTGTTTTAGTGGCTACACTGAACACATGAATGCTATGTAGAAAGTAAAAACGCAGTGGCTTTGCATTAACTATGTCCAAATGACTTCATGAAGAAACTTCCTGGAACCTCTTGGAAGAGCACCTCGCTCAGTGCTGGCAAGCTGGTTCGGATGCAGAGACCCTCCATCAGATTTCTGAGGCTGTATATTGCAATGGGATGAGACTGCTCTTCAGCGGAGCTCTTTGAGAATAAACTAATAATTTTATGGCCTATAGAAATTGGTTTACATAAAATCAATGGAAAGTGAACACTTCACATTTGTTATTTACAGAGAAAAAGGATAAAAATTGTATTAAAGACTGAAGTCACTAAGTTGGGGGTAGATATGATTTTTAAATATGGAAAGTTGAGTAAGATGCAGATCTGAGTTTAAAGGTAGAGCTTCAATTCTGAAAAGAACTGCATCTGATTTAGGTGCATATATTAACCAATTATCTAGTTATCAAGCTGACCCATTACACAGTATGCCACCAGGGCTTCCTTACAAGATGATCAAAAGTCAACAGTCAGAGTCATTGCTGTTGGGACAGAAGCAACTCATAGCCAACCCTCCAGCGGGTTTTTGGAGGCTGTAATTCTTACAGGAGGAGCCTGCTTATCTTCCTTCCTCAGAGCAAGTGGTGGATGCAAATTGCCAGAGTAGAGCCACCATTGGGTTATCAGTGCAGTTCCCTACAGATTATGCCAACAGAGCTCCCTTCCAGGAGGATGTTGTCACTGTGTGCAATTGAGTTGGAAATGACTCACAGCTGACCCTCCAGCAGGTTACCAGAGGCAGTATATCACACAGGAGGAGACTGTCTATCCTTTTCTCATGAAGCAGCTGGTAGATTTGAACTATGTATTTTTGGGATTGCAGTGTAAGTTCTTATAACTAGGCCACCAGAGTTCCCTAGAAACCACAAATTACAACTTGAATAGTCATGTTTAAGCTTTTACAACTCCAGACTAACTAACTAACTAACTAACGCTAAACAACAAACTAGGATGTAGAACAGAAACATCAACATTAGTATTATGCTAATTAACTGGGATGTCCCATGATACCACTATCTCAAACATCCAAAAGAAGGAACTAAATCCTAGGAGGCATTTGTGTTTATACAAACAGCCTCAGTAGTTCTCTTTTAGGAAGTGTTGATTGTTGTTGTAACAACTTTTACTAATTAATTTTTTATAGGTTTACAACTTATTGATAGTAATGACCTTGATCAGGGATGTTGTCTTGTGATTTAGATGTCAATGCTGTCACACTGCTGCTGGGAAATTCAGAACTTCTCAGGGACACAGGAGCTCCCATAGCTATGCTGTAGCAATGGGAAGCGCTGGCCCAGAAATTCCTGAATTCTTTGTGTATGAATTTGGGGGGCAGAGTTCCAGGTCCCTTGGGATCACCTCAGCAGTTGGCTTTTTCCAAGGACTTCTGGCAATGTGCTCAAAGCATCTGATATCAAGTTTTATCATTCTTTCCTCTAAGAGGCACCTGACTTGCACTTCTTTTGTTCCTTGTTTATTTGGCAGTTCCTGGGATAATCGGTATTCTTCCTCACCATCACAGCTCAAAGCTATATTCTTCTTTTATCATCTTTTTTCCCCAATATCCAACTTTCAGATACTTAGGAAGCAACTGAAAACATAGCTGTGATCAGGCACCTTAGTCTTTAAACTGACATTCTTGCTCTTTATCATTCTGACAGAAGATTTTCCCATTGCAATTCTGAAGCTTCGTCTGACACACTTTGGACATGTTGCAAGGAGGGACTGGTTCTTGGAGAAGGACATCACACTTGGTAGGGTGGAGGGACAGCGCAGGAGGGGAAGACCCTCTATGAGGTGGATTGATTCAGTGACTGGGGTAATCAGGATGGGTGTATTGGAGACAGAGCGATTGGCACAGGACAGAGCAGAGTTTAGGGCTGTTGTACATAGGGTTGCTATGAGTTGCAGGCGGCTCGACAGCACATAACAACAACATATATTTTTTTAATTTCTTGACTCTGTTACCATGGGTGTTACATGTGAATCCAAGTAAAATGAAATTCTTGAAAACTTCAATAATTCTCCATTTAACATGATGTTGCCTATTGGTCTAGTGGTGAGGATTTTTTTTTATGTTGAGATGTAATCCATATTAAAGGCTGCAGTCTTCAATTCTGCACAACAAATGTTTAATCTTCACTGTCAGCAAGCAAGATTGTGTCATCTGTAGGTTGCTGACAAGTCTTTCTCATTGATGTGACATTCTTCTTCAGATTGACTAGCTACTTAAATGGCGTGTTCCACACCCAGATTGAATTGGTATGGAGAAAGGGTCCAACCCTGATTTACATCCTTTCTGATTTTAACCAATACAGTCTCGTTCTGTTAGAATGGCAGCTTCTTGGTCTATGTATAGGTTTTACAGGAACACAATTAAGTGTTCTGAGATTTCCACGCTTTACAGTGTTGTTTATAATTTGCAATGATTCACACAGTCAAATGCCCTTACACAGTCAATAAAATACAAGTAAACATTTTTCTGATATTTTCTATTCGCTGAGAACTATCTGAAATCCTTTGTACCAACCAAGGCCTTTTCTGAAGGTTGAGTTCAGGTCAGACAATGAAAAGGATGATGAAATTGTGATGTTGTGGTGTTGGAGGAGAGGACTGGCTGCCAAAATAATAAACAAATCAATCTTGGCAGAAGCCCAACCCAGGTGTTCCTTAAAGGCCCGGATGGTGAAACTTCACCTCACATTCTCTGGGTATGTTTTCAGAAGGGGCTGGTCCTTTGAAAAAGACATCATGCTGAGAAAGGTCATTGAAAGAGAAGGCCCTTCAGGAGAGACTGACATAGTGACCCCAATAATGGACTGAGCAGTCTGTGAAGATGATGGAGGATGCGGGGGAAGCTTAGATCCACTGTTTACAAGATTGCCTGGGGTCATAGTTGACTGGGTGGCACCCCTTCCTCACTGTTGGAACTGACTCACAGTCACCCTCTGGTAGGTTTTCAAAGATTATAAATTGCATGAGAGGAGACTGCCCATCTTTCTCCTGAGGAGCTGCTGGTGGATGTGAACTGCTTGCTTTCTGGGTTGGCAGGACCTGACCTTCTGAGCCACCAGAGCTTCCTGGACAGCACCTAATGTCTATTTATTCAGCAAATGCACTTCATGTGTACCACATGTCAGGTACTGTTCTAAGTGCTTTAAAGCTACTAATTTAATCTTTCTTAAAATCCTATAGCATAAAACTCTTATTACTCCCATTTTACTGATGTGGAACCTGAGGCACACAGATTTTTAAATTAGTGAAAGAGAAATGAGTTGTACAGAGATTGAGGCTCAAGGTCTACCCTCTAGGACCGGGCTAAAGAGACACTTCATAGCACCAGGTGAGGTAAAAAGAAATCCAGAGAAGGTCAGACTCCAGAAACCAAGTGAGCGAGTGTTTCCAAAAGGGAGGGAGTCTATGATGCTGACCGAGCAGGTGGACTGAGAAGTCAGAATGACCACTGAATGGGACAGAAGATACGGTTTTGTTTTCATTAATCTTGTTTTGAAGTTAACTTCCTCTAATTTTGGATGTAGACAACAAATCACAGTATTTCCAGTGTACAGTGCTGCTACCCACAGAAATGACAGACACTTTCATTCCATTTGCAGTGGCTGCAGACATAGCACCACTATAGTTCCAGTTCATTTGTACTTTGAGATTAGTTCCCAGCCCACTGCTAGATCTCACTATTTGGCATGTTACTACTAAAGCAGTACTTATGCTATGAAATCACACATTTTAATACGTTGATCACTATAATTCAGTACAATTATTTCTTCTATGGTAGTCAATAGATTTCGGTTTTGCATTTAAAACAATTGACAGGGGTACAAGAAGTTAAAGGGCTCAAAGTCATCTCAACTCTGACCATAATGAGTAACCAACTATCAAGACAGGTAGAGAGCTGTTCCTAACCCCAGGGCTCGGTTTGACACTTAACCTAGTTCTCTTAATCTAGCCTGTAGATATTCTAAAGTGATTATGAGGGGGGTCGAGGAAGGCCACATTCTACTTTCCAGCTTAAAACCAGAGTCCTTACCATTTGCAAAAGCTACTGCTTGCCTGCATTTTGAGCTGAGAGGTTTGAAAAGAAGCCTCAGGCTCCTCTCTGAGCTTTCAAATTGCACAAGCAGCTATTTAAGGAAGTTTCTTCCACATCCACACAAGACCTTATGATTTGAAAGGACACAGGTGGCTCAATACTTAGGGTTTCCCCCTCTCCCCAGTACCACAGGGTGGGCTTCATGAGCACAGCAGTGTCCTCTATTGGTCACTGCCAGGTCTTCTAGGCTCCAATGGTATTTGGCATATCACATTCACTCCATAAGATCAAGTGGATGCATGAAAGATGCCAAGATTCTGCAGAAGTAGAACAGCTGGAGCTTCCTGAAGAAATAAGATGTCACCCTCATGGAGCAAATAAGGAAATGAAATGGTGTGTAGAGCAAAGTAAAAAGTTGAAAACGTATGCTTTTTTCACCCCTTCAGCCATCAGTTCCAGCCTTGCTTCTGCCATCCTTTGCTTGAACATTAAACTCTCTTGAAAACTATGTGAGATTAAGGTGACAACATGAACTATAAAGATTAGAGAGGAACCCTTGAGGCAGTGTGGGAGCAGTGAGAGAACAAGACAGAGCAAGCAAGACGGGGAGAGAGATGAGTGAGCGTGAGAGCCAATGTTTCCCTCTTTATTTTCATCTTTATAGGATATGGTGACTAAATACTATCTTTTCTATTGTAACAAAGTATTTTTCCCTTAAAATAGTTTAGACCAAGGAAGCCAGATACAAGTTGTTTATAGAAAGGCCCAATCATTGCCATCAAGTGGGACCCACCTCATGACCAAACCTCTAGTAGGTTTTTTTTCCAAAGCTGTAAATCCCAGGAGGAGCCCGCCCACCCTACAATTGCATCAACAGCTTCAGGTATTTCTTCCTGATAACCTTTAACTGTACTAACAATTCTTTCTTATCTGAAAGCTTTCAGGCACTATGTGTTGAAGAGTGACTCTTCTATGACCTTCTAGAAAAAGCAACCATGAAGAGAAAACCTACAGCACCAGTGAAGGGCTACTACCCCAAGAGGTCCTGAAGACCTGATGAGTAAGCTTCCTGATTTGCATAGTATCTCCTTTTCTAAAATAACCCCATTTTCCCCTCCTCCAAATGCTAAATAAACATGAGCCTTTCCCCTTGCCTTGTCCCAACCTACAAATACTCTTGCAAACATCCCTTCAGAGAGAGATGTCATTTTTTCACGGCACTAGCCTCCATCTTTTTTTTACTTGCTGAAGGCAAAGATAAAATTTGCTGACACGCACACCTGTTCTAAGGAATTCTTTAAAAGGAGGGAGGCAAAGACCCTTCAAGTCCAACAGGGACTACATCAGCAACAGGACAGCAAGGCCTGGATCCCAGCACACCCATGGGGGCTGGGCTGGCTCGAGGAAGGAGCTGCCCTCCTCCCTGCAGCCTAGGTCTTGATGGCCACTCCACAATATGCAACCCTGGTGCCCCCATCTCTCTCCCACCCCTGGGCCTGTGAGGTGGCCAGGTCCAATTGTCATCTAACTGTGGTCACAGCTGGGCTCTGTCTTAAGTTCTCTGTCTCCCACTGGTTACCTAGCCCTCCTGACATCCCACTGGGCAAAATGGAGAAATTAAACAAAATCATAGCTCCAGAGTTTTAGAAACTCAGAATCTCCAACATAAACATTAAAGCTTCAGTGTTATTATACCTCATCTTGTTTTCTTTCTGTATTTCCCACAAGTAGCAAATTGGCATTCATGAACAAATGACATTTATCTGGGAAAAAAAGTTATGGTAAAATGTTTAGCCATTCTTAAATTTGAAGGGAAAAAATGAAAAGCTTAAAAGAGATGTTTAAATAAAAGTCCATCTCTTGTTTAGGTTACTGCTATGCACCGAAGTCAGAGAACAAGATCTTGATGGTGTCCTAACAGGTAATAGCACATTTCCTTCTCTGCCCTCCTGTGCCTGTGTGCAGGGAGGGACTGCTAATGCTCATGTCTCATCTGAGGAACTTTCAGGTCCACCCTCAAACAGCTGAAGTATTTCCTGTGTGTGGAAGAAGTCCTCATCTTTTCCACTACTGCCATCAATCTTGACTCCAATTTAATGTTTGTCCAAAAAAGGCAAAGAGCAAAGAAAAGTCTGCAGGCTAAAGATCTATAGTTTGAAATGCCTCTGAATGTGAGGCTAGAAATCACTAATTTTAAAAAAACCCAAAACTAAACAGAACAACAAACCAAAACTACTGTTTTCTAGTTCATGCAAAAATATTACTTGATGACATTCACAACAAAGTTAAAAGACCCATCAAACTCCTGAGGACTGAGAAGGGCCTGGGGCCATCTGAACCACCTCTGTCATTTCTTAGAAAAGGAAAGAAAAGGAAGGCACACAACACAGTTCACTGCTCAGGAGAATCACAGGTCCACCAAGAATAGGGTGTTCAAGCATTACCTTCCAACTAAAAAGTTACATCTAGGCATTCCTGCCACTCAGTCTTGACTTTGGGAACAAATCATGCTGATCTGAACTTGCCTGGGCAACTAAAACCACCCATTGACAAGGGCCCCTCGTCTGCCACAGGACTTACAAGCAAACTCAGCCCAAATCTCATTGCACACAGTATCAGGCAACAATAACCCCATTTTCTGGGAAGGGATGGGGCACTGATAATGAACCAAGTCTCCAGATGCTTTGGTTGTGGATAATTTGGTCTTTGCTAGCAAGGCACCCAAGAACCAGAAGTCATCTGGCTGTGGTCTGCCCAGGCTCACATGGACTTTGCATCTCCACTCTTCAGAGGTCTACTCTCTACATATGCCCAACTACTCTGCCCCTTTACTAACCCTTTACAACCACATCCCATTTCTAATAGCAGCAATTGTTAATAAGCAGAGTTAATGGTGATAGTTATTGCTGAAATTGTTTTCTGACCTGAGAATGCAAAATAGGTCCATCCTCTTTAACGCTCCCTTTAAACCTTCTGGGAATGGACACCAGCTACACTGAATTCTATTTTGCACACGGAGGGTCACATTGCATTAGTTTTTCCACTGCTGTGAGTAGTTATGGAACTTTAGGTTTCCGGGTTCTAGTGCCAGGAGGAATTGAGAGGGTGCAAAGTTCAAGTGCCTTCAAAGTAATTCAAATAACAATCAGAAGACCACTCCCTTCTCCTACAGAGCTCTCACCAACCGACACACACTGGGCTCCCAAACATGACTCACTCTTGCTCACTGCAGTAAGTTGGAATGGCCCAGAGCTGACCCTGCAGTGGTTCAGAGGCTGTAAATATCACTGGAGGAGACTGCCTATCTTCCTCCCGCTGAGTAGCTGCTGAGCTACAACAGTCAGATGTGTAACTCTGACTATGCTGTGACAGAAATGCTGGCCAGAGTCCCAGCTAGGATCCCCTCAGCCCCCCTCTGGCCCTCTGTCAGGTCAGTCTTTGGTCACCTGTAGGTTTCTGTGGGTTCTTGTCCATATTCCAGGCTGCCATCTGTCTGCACCATCTCCTGTTTCAGTTCTCCGATCTCCGAGGCAATTGTGTCAATGAGCTATTCAAAGACAAAAATAGTATGACATCAGGAAGTAGAAGAGGCGTGGACACTGCCTGAGGAGCTTTAGTCATGCCAAGAGAAGCCAGAGAGTTGACCACTTTGCTTTTGTATCTGTGAATTTCCTCTAATGATGGGGTGGGGGTAGGGAATGGAGGGTGAGGGGCAGCTTCTCCTTGAAAAGAGGAAGAACTCTAGTTTCAGTATTGTCCTGAGAAAAAGCAAATGACACAGTTTGGCTTCTCACCACAAATACAAAGAATAAACAAATCATGGTAAAATCAGGCTTCAACATTAATTTTGTCAACAGAAACATTAAAAAAACATTCCCAGTTTTTCTCAGTCTTACCCCCACCCCAATGCCAGCCTCATTCTACAACAGTGGCAAACTGGATGAAATATGTTTATGGCATTGAAGTCTATGGGGGAGAGTCTAAAAGTATTATATTTTAGGGCATTATTTTTATCGTAGGAGTATGCAATGAAGGTTGCAGAGTGGATTATATTTGGGGGTAGGGGGTGGGGTTTGGGGAGGTGTGGGGGGGGATTGTGTACCAATGAGGGAGTTTTTCTTTTGCTTTTCAAGGAGAGGAGCAAATGGGGGGGAGGGGGGAGGAGTTTGTGCGGGGAGAAGGGTGCAACAATGAATGAATGGAATCCCAAAATCTCTGTAGATGTTCACTGAAATGAAAAATAAACAACCTAAATTAAAAAACAAAACAAAACAAAACAAAAAACATTCCCAGACTAAAATATATTATTCTACCCATGGTGGACAGTGTTTGGTGGAGCTTCCCAATTAAAACAAGCTTGGAAGCAGAAGTGGCATCCAATTCCATAACACCTTGCCTCTGGAAACCCTATGGGTCACTATGAGTTGCCTACGACCCGACAGCATTTAACAATAACAACAACAACAACAACAACAACAACAACAACAACAGAAACATACTTAAATATAGGTATAGCTTAAAAACTTTTTAAAAAGATATTAAAATTACTTCTTACCTTACTCATATGTCAAATTCATTGCTGTGGACCCATATCAACCCTCAGCCTGGTCTTTAAAGGTTATAAATTGCATGGAATGAGACTGTCCACCTTTCTATACTGAGCTGCTGGTGGACTTGAACCTCCAGCGAAAGGCCATTAGGCCGGCAGTGCAGCTCCCCACAAGCTTCACCACCAGAACTCCCTCTTCACCCCTTATACTCTGATTTTTCAAAAGTGAGAGGCTAAGGGAAAGGAGAGAGGGAGGGGTGGGGCAAGGAGTGGGTGGGGCAGTCAGCCCAGAGCAGCCTCCTGCTCAGGTTGGAGACCTGCGATCACCAGGCCCCAGGAAGAAAGGCCCTGGGCTACCATCTGGAACACCAGCCACTGAGAACTCTCAGAGGAAGATCAGCTACGGAGTTTAAGGAGTCAGAATCCACTTGAAAGCGAACACCACTACCACAGTATACTAGAAAATGGGGGTCCTTGGGTAGAAGAGGGGGTTAGTGTGCCTGGCTTATAAGTGAAGGGTCAGAAGTCTGAATCTACTACCTAGAGGGACCTCAAAAGAAAAGCTTGTGACTGACTTTAGAAAACAGAAGGAATATGGGGCATAAACATAATTGCTGTTGTTGCTAGCACCATCAAGTAGGCTGGGACCCATAGTGACCCTATGTTCAGCAGCTCTGAACACTGCCCTGTCCTGAGCCAGTCTCACTAGCTCTGACACACCAACCCCCATTTGCCTCAGGTACTGTATCAATCCATCTCATCCACGGTCTTCCTCTCCTATGCTGTCCCTCCACCCTTCGAGAATGCTGTCCTTCTGTAAGGACACTTGGTTTGTAGAAGGCTGAGGTCTGTATTTGGTTTCTTAATTTAGGGTTAAATGCCATTTTGTTTTTGGTTTTAGGGTTTTAAATTTTTTTTCTTGGTTTGCATATCATTCATATACGCTGCACTTAGTACATACACTTTGTATCATACAATCATTCCTATACATTCTATTTTATATACTTAATTACTATTGCTCTGTGTCTATCATCATCAACCTATCTATTATAGTCCATTTTATATAGTTAATTACCACTGAGCTATGTCTATCACCACCCTATCTTTTACATTTTATTTTATATAATTAATCACCATTGCTCTATGCCTATCATCATCACCCTTTCTTTTCAAGTCCCTATTGAACCTTTCCCCACTCATTTGAGTTTCTTTCTGGCTGGCCTTGGGGCTTTGTCCTCAGGAAAGTGAAGCCGCAATCACAACTGGGAGATTACTTTGTTGTTGGTGTTAGGTGCCATTGAATCAACTATGACTCATGGCTACCCTAGGATGTGAAAACAGATTTGAACCCTGTCCTGTCCTGCACCATCCTCATTACCCTTGACCTACCTGAGCCCACTGCTGCTGTCACTGTGCCAATTAGCTTAAGATGGGGCAATTACTTAAGGAGGCATGTCCTTAAAAAGAAAAGTCATAGACAACTACATAATCAGGCAGGAGCAAAGGGAAACCCAGGGTCAATCTTCTTGTTGTTATAGCAGCCTGTGACCCAGAGTGACCTTATGTACAGCAGCTCTGAACCCTGTTCTGTCATGAACCAGTCTCACTGATTCCAACACACCAACCCCAATTGCCCCAGGTGTTGCTCTATCAATCCATTTCATGCAAGGTCTTCCTCTCATGCACTATCCCTCCACCTTTCCGAGCATGATGTCCTTCCTTCTCCAAGGATCAGTCTCTCCTGGGCACTTGCCCAAAGTATGTGAGACAGAGCTTCAAAATCCTACAAGGACTTCTTCTACTCCCAGAAAACACCAAATGACTGGCGATGCTGGTGCAGCAGGAGGCCCCGGAGGCCCCGGGATGGGAGCCAGCGGCGGTTTCCATGGAGGCTTCGGTAGAAGTCTGTGAGGTCTGGGCAGAGGCCATTGGAGCTTGATGATGCAAAGCTGAGGAAAAGCAGTGGCTCCACTTCACCAAACTGGACCGTCTGGTCAAACACATGAAGATCAAATCCTTGGAGGAGATTTATTTCTTCTCACTGCCCATCAAGGAGTCTGAGATTATTGACTTTTTCCTGGGCATGTCCCTCAAGGATGAGGTATTGAAAATCATGCCGGTGCAGATGCAGACATGTGTTGGCCAGTGGACCAGATTCAAAGCCTTTGTCGCCATTGGAGACTATGACGGCCATGTTGGCTTGGGCGTCAAGTGCTCCAAAGACGTGGCTATTGCCATCCATGGGGCCATTATCCTGACCAAGCTCTCCATTGTCCCTGCGCAGTGTGGCTACTGGGGGAACAAAATTGGCAAGCCTCACACTGTTCCCTGCAAGGTGGCTGGGTGCTGTGGCTCTGTGTTGGTGTGTCTGATCCCTGCACTCCAAGGCACTGGGATCGTCTCGGCCCCTGTGCCCAAGAAGCTGCTGCAGATGGCTGGAGTTGATGACTTCTACACCTCAGGCAGAGGCTGCACAGCTACCCTGGGCAACTTCGCCAAAGCCACCTTTGATGCCATCTCCAAGAACTACAGCTACTTGACCCCAGATCTCTGGAAAGAGTCTGAGTTCATCAAGTCTCCCTACCAGGAATTCATGGACCATCTTGTAAAGACTCACACCAGAGTCTCCATGCAGAGGACTCAGGCTCCAGCTGTGGCCACCACATAGTGAATTTTTGATAACAAATAAAGTGAATTAAGTAAAAAAAAAAATCCTACAAGGAAAAACTTGGATTCATCCTCACCAAGACAGACCTATTTGTTTTCTTAGAGGTCCATGGTATGTTCAAGACTATTCTTCAGCACCACAATTCAAAAACATCTATTCTTCTTCTGTCATCCTTATTCATTGCCCAACTCTTGGAAGCATAAAAAGTAAACTCAAAGACCATGGCCTGGATTAGGGGCACCTTAGTATCTAGACTGACACTGTTGGTTTTCAGCACTCTGGAGAGGTCCCTGACAGCAGATTTTCCCAACGCAATTTGTCTTTTGATTTCCTGACTGCTGATGTTAAGAGTCTTGATTGTGAAGCCGAGCAAGCTGTAATTGCTAACAACCTCAATCTCTTCTCCATCT
This sequence comes from Elephantulus edwardii, assembly GCF_000299155.1. Lineage (NCBI taxonomy): Eukaryota > Metazoa > Chordata > Mammalia > Macroscelidea > Macroscelididae > Elephantulus > Elephantulus edwardii. The sequence goes on along the minus strand of NW_006399922.1, from coordinate 1,837,812 downwards.
ATCATGGTGCTGCCAATTGGCTCAGTAGTGAGAATCTTCTTGATGTTAAGCTTCAATTTATATTGCAGACTACATTCCTTGACCTTCTGCAGTAAGTGTTTCATTTCAGCAAGCAAGGTTGTGTTATCTGCGTAACATAGGTTCTTGATGAGTCTACCTCCAATCCTGATGCCACATTCCTCCCTCATAAAGCCCTGCTTCCAGAATCACCTGTTATGTATACAGATTGAAAAGGTAAGGAGACAGACAGGATGCATCCCTGATGCACTCCTTTCATGATTTTGAACCATGCAGTGTTTCCCTGCTCTATTCTGAGGACTGCTTCCTGGTCCACATATAGGTTCCACATAAGCACAATCAAGTATTATGGGATTCCCATTTTTTCTCAAGGTTAACCACAGTTTGTTGTGATCCACACTGTCAAATGCCTTTGTGTTTAATTTGAAATTGTGTATCGCATTAACCTAACCTGCAATGGTGCTCAGAATCTTACAGTAAGTATAAGCATTGCTTAGTACAAGCCTTGATTATGGATCCACAGAGTACTGTTGGCACCATGGTGATGAGTTTCCCCATTTCCAGAATGGTTTACCTGTACGTCTTTGTTCTGCTTATTTATTAGCAAAAGAATCTCTTTAGAATAAGTTCAAATTCTGAGGTATCTTGTTTGCCATGGAACAGTTCTACTTTGACATGTATGGGGTTGTTGTGAGGTGGCATCAGGTTGATGGCAACTGTTCTGGCCTTACCCAACCTGTCTGTCACCCAGAAGCTGGCACATGCTCCAGTTGGCCCATTCTTGGGCCTAGGAGTATAGGGCAGTAGTGTTCAAAAGAGTCTTCCTGAACATTAATGTTCTTAAAACATTCTTAATTTTTATGGGTTAATATACAACAAATTTACCATCGCTTTGTTCTTGTTATGTGCCATTGAGTCACCTGCAACTCACAGTGACCCTATGTACAGAAGCTGTAAACTCTTGCCCTGTTCTGAGCCAATCTCACTGACTCCAGCACACAAAAACCCATTGCCTAGTGACTGTATCAGTTCATCTCATCAGGAGTCTTCCTCTCCTACGCTATCCCTCTAACCTTCTGAACATGATGTCCTTCTCCAAGGACAGGTCCCTCCTGGCCATGTGCCCAAAGTATGTGAGATGGAGCTTCAAAATTCTAGCCTGCAAGGAAACACTTGGTTTCATCTCCTCTCCAAGACAGACCTGTCTATTTTCTTGTCTGTCCATGGTAAGTTCAATACTGTTCTCCAGCACCACAATTCAAAGGCATCAATTCTTCTTTTGTCATCCTTGGTCATCATCCCGCTCTCTGATACATGGCAAGTTAATTGTGAAAACCATGGCCTGGATCAGGTGCACCTTAGTCTCTAGACTGACGCTGTTGCTCTATAACAAATTAATAAATATTTCTAAAATGTCTTTGTAGGACAAAAGATTGACTGGCAAAATGGCTTTCCTGGGCCACTGATCTGACTTTTGTTACACGGCATGCAAATAGGCTATATACATTTATTTATGAGATTAGCTAGTTTTACCATGCCAAGCTTAAAATGAATAGGTCTGGAGGCAAAAGGTGGGATCTCGACACCAGCAAGAAAAGAGAATGCAGTGCTTGTCCCTTGGGGCAGAGGTTCCTGTTCCCATCAGATGTGACCTTAGACAGGAGCAACAGCAGTAAAAAACCAGAAGTCGCTGTGAGACTGAGCTGACCTGGACTACTTCCCCATGGAGTGGGAGCCAGGGGCCTTTTCTGAGGACTAAGGGGTAGGGAAGAAATGTCATAATGCTGAAGGTCAAAGGGCCTACAAGTGCACAAGAGAAGGTGCTCTGACTGAAGAACCTGAATTGTAACCTGTTAACTTCACCATATACCCCATAATCATGTGTATGGATCTGTGAGTTCTGTATGGCCATTGCAATGGATTGTTGGACCCAGTGGGAGTCCTGGGAGGGTATTCTACCTGGCAGAAGTAGGCTGGGGGAGTGTGTGGGGCATGGACATTGTGGATGGGGGACTGCTCCTCCTTGCAGAGTTAGTGGAGGTCAAATGCTGCTGCCCCCAGGCTGCTGCACTCTTTTTACAGTATTCATTTTATTTAGAATATATTAAATATTGACAGCTATAACTCACTTGAGCACACTGAGGTAGTTAATGATTTTAAAAGACTGTTTAAGGATTTTGAGGTCAAAGAGTTTGAGAATAGCTCTTTTGCCTCAAGAACATTTTTGCCTCATCTCAACATTCTATCCCACCCAGACTCTGGGAGAGAGGCTTCATTTGAGTGTGCAGACTACTCTAAAATTCTGACCCCACGTATTCATTTGTTCATGACGTTCTAATGGCTTAGCGGCAAGGAACTGTGCTGCCAACCCAAAGGTGCATGGTTCAAATCCACCAGTTGCTCCACTGACAATCTTTTCCCATGCAATCTGAAGGAGTTTGCACAGTTTCTGAAAACTCACTGACAAGCCAGCTATGAGTTGGTTCCAACTCAACAGTATATACAACAACAAATTGATTTGTTCAGGGGCTGTACTAGTGTAGTTGGTTCAGTACTAGAAGGCTAGCTGAAAGAGTCACCAGATAAAGCTGCTCTGAAAGAGAAGGATGAGACTGTGTCTTCCGTTAAGATTGACAACCTTGGAAACCCAGTGGAGGATTAACCTTTGGGGTTTTTCCCTGATGCCAGGCACTGCAAGAGTAAATTCAGTAAACTCTCAGTTCTCACAAGGACGACATTCCAGCGGGATGGACAGACCACACGCTTCAATCACTAAGAACTTCCAATCTGATCACAGAAGGCTGTTGGTGACTAGTGGGAGGCAGAAGTGCCTAGAGTCTAGACCTGTCCACACAGAATCCTCTGGTGGTGGATCAAGGCATCCTTCCATTGTTTACTGGACAACTGAGTCTGAACTGCCAACTTTCCAGTCAGCATCTAAACACTTAACCACCAGGACTCCTGGAAATTCGAGTATGTCAGTGAAGGTTACAGAGAATAACTAAGGATCCACTCTAGGATCATCTGGTCAAGAAAGACATCTGAGGAAGTGACTGAGTCCAGAGTGAGAAGATCCCAGCCATGACAAGATGTGGGGAAGAAGCCTCCACTGCCAAGTCAAAAAGTCTGATAATGCCAAATATTCAACAATGTGAGAAAACAGGAATCCCCCTATGTTCCTAGAGAAATATTCTTCATGGAGTCACTCTGAACAGAAATGTGGCAATCTTTTACAGAGCTGAAGATACATAAACCTAAAGAATTGCCTTCATACTCATGTGTTCTGGAGAACTCTGAACATGGATGCCAGGAAACAAGAATATCTGCAACACTATTAAAATAGGTAAGAGTAACAAACTATAAGTCATCAGAGAATAGCTAAGTCTAGAATGCCACAGCTAAAAGGACTGAATCAGAGATACATCTATCAATATAATATAAATGTAACAGCTCAAAAATGTAACATTTGCCTCCCCACACACACATCCTAAAAATATTGAAAAATGTTCCATTCAACAGATCAAGTTCAAAACCACACAAATCTGTTCTACATATTGTTTCTGGAGACATATGTAGATAACAGACACTATCCCAACATACATGGGAATTAGAATTCTACTTTAAAAGAGTAGTTACCTCTGGAGAAGTGAAATGGATGCACATGTTCACAGTGTGAACAAACCTGTGATCTTTTCCTCTGAAACACAGTGGTGACATACTAAGGCGGGACCCGCTTTTATGGGTGTTTCAGGATTTAGTACCTCACTGCTGCTAAGCTGGTTCTGACCACAGATCACAGGAGCGCTGCCTGGGTGTCCAGGACTGCACTGAAACAAATGAGGGAGAGAACAGTTTAAAAGCGATATATGATTGGTTATTATGGCTATGACGGGAGTCCAGAGTGAAGGTTGCATAATGGAGTGTACTGGTGGGTGGGGGAGGATTGTATACTAATGAAGGAATTTTACTTTTCACAGAGAGGAGCAAACTGGGGTGGAGGGTGGAGCTGAGAGGGGTGGGGAGGGAGAAAAATGCAACAATGATGAATGGAAATCCAAAATTTCTGTAAATGTTCATTAAAATTAATGAAAAAAATACAAATGCAAGGGCACACCTATCTCTCTCCTGAGGAGCAGCTGCTGGACTGGAACTGTCAGACTTGTGGCCTTTGAATTAAGAGGGCAGCTCACTATGGACTAAGCCACAGAGTTGGTGGCTCTGTGTGATGCGTCCATTTTTTTAAGGAGCTGTGCTGTATGTGGTGGGCTGCCGCCTGAAAGGCTGGAGACTCCAATTCATAGCTTCTCCTCAGAAGAGAGAGGAGGCTGAGATGTACAGCCTCAGAAGCCTGATGGTGAGTCATCTTTACATGCAAGAGTTCGGCATCAAAATTTGAAGGAAATTTTAAAAAAATGAAACAGGGAGTGATAGTCAAGATGGATTCAGAAATGCAGGTGCTTTTCAGGAGGCCCCACAATTCTGAGTTTTTTTCCCCACACTGTCCCACTTGGAAAGCCACAATTCAGACAAAGCATAGCCCGGCTGCTGGAGGACCAACCACAGTGCAGGCAGACGTAGGGAGAGGGGACTCCCATGGCCAGGAAGACTGACCAGGCTGCTTTACCCTTTCACCTCTGACTCACCTGCATGGCCACAATAATGACTAGAGCATAAAGTCCCAGTGGGTCCTGTCCAGGGAGGCTGGCAGCTCGCTTGATCCCTTCAGATCTGCATGGCCCCGGACTGACTCGGCTTAACACAAAGGTAGCAAAGGTGGACCTTTCTGTCTGCTCTGCATCCTGCACTTGCTTCCACAATAAATACAGAATCAGTGATAGTCGTACGAAACTGTGGGCCAGAATGAAAGCATGCACGGTGGCCCAAAACACAGAGGAGGAAGGGCAGCACTGTGTCAGGTTGGCTTACTCAGAGGCCCTTTCCCCTGTACCCTCTTTCTCTCTAGTCTGTCTCCATTCATTTGTGTGACAAATGGGGCAGGCCCACATCTCATAGTTATACTTCACACCCACCAAGTTCCTCCATCCACAGAAGTTACCAACCCAAACACTCTCCTTCCTCATGTCAGGCCCAGGTTTCCCTGATGGGATTTTACATGTTCTCCACCTCCTTCCTGGATTCTAATCTGTACATGTTTGTTTTTCCAAGTTCTCCAGCCGTTTGAGTTAGGTTCTTGCAAACTACATGCTCAACAAACAGAGACCACTGAAGTGTGGCCAGTAGGAGTTATGCATTTTAAATGTAAGTGCTTCATTGAACAAACGGTGCTGCCCATAGTCTGGGGATACAGATGGCTAACATACTCACAGGCTGGAATTTCACATTTACTTGGAAGCATGTCAGAAGAAATGTGTGGTGCTCTCCTTCTGAGAAACCAGCCATCCTTGGGAACATAAATAATTGTATTGTAACACACCCATCCCGTTGTTGTGTGCTGTCATTGGAACTGACCCACTGCTGACCCTCCAGTGGGTTTTCAAAGGCAATAAATTGCACAGGAGGAGACTGTCTATCCTTCTCCCATGGAACAGCTAGTGGACTCAAATTGTGTGCCTTTGGGATTGCCGCGCAACTTCTTACTCCTAGGCCAGTTCTGGCGGCTCAGTAGTAAGGCATTGAGCTGCCAACACAAAGGCATGTAGTTCGAATCTACCAGCTGCTCAGTGGAAGAAAGGTGGACAAACTCCTTCAGGGAAATTCACTGCCTTTGAAAATCCACTGGAGGGTCAACTTTGAGTGGATTCTGACTCCATGTCACATAACAACAAATACAGGCATGTACAAGTCATTACCTGGAAAGGCCCCAGAACATTCTTGTACCCACCTGTCATTCCAACCAAATGTGGAAAGCAGCAGATAAGTGTTGCTTTCCAAAACCATGTCTGGCTGGCCAGGAAGTAAGTGGTGTTCCCCTTCCTCTTCCTGTCACCAGTGATCTCCAATAAACCCCACCTCAATGACTACCTTAGGCTCAGACTCAGGGACAGCCCCTCATAACTGCTTCAGAGGGAAGAAGTCAAAGGGAAGAGGCCAGAAAGTAGCCACATGCAGATGGAGGAGGGCAGGCCATGAAGGGGTATACCCAGATGTCCCCACACCCACCCAAGCAAGGCTCTGCAGCACCACAGGACAAAGGCATTCTGCTGCAGGCGCCTTTGCCCCTTTGACTCAAGCACAGGATTTGTCCAGGGCACACTGGGCCTGCCTCATGGAAGTCTGTGCTCATTTGTTCTCTGGAGTCATACACATAATCCCCTTTAGAGAGGGAAGGACCTCCTCTCAAGGTGAGCTTCAAGAGCAGCACTGCACAGCTCCAGGACAGGCTCTGTTTCATGTCCCATCTCACTTTCCAGCTCAGCTGTGCAGGGTGCAGAGTTCACCACTACTAGCCTCTAGCTGGCAGAAAGATCTACCTCAGGCTCCACTCTTCTTGGTTGGGTGCCTTGGCAAGTTCCTGAGCCCAGGCTAGGGCAGGGAGCTTGTTTGAAGATTCCAAAGCACATTTCAACTGACACCTAAGTGTTTCCCTAATTTTTCTCCCTTTCAGATGGTTGTTGTTGTTAGGTGCTGTTGAGTCAAGTTCAACTCCTAGTGACTCTATCTTGCGCCACCCTTATCATCCCTGACTTGAGCCAACTGCTGCAGTCACTTTGTCTATCCGACTTGTTCAGTCTTCTTCTTTGTCGACCTTCTTCCACTTTTCCAAGCATGACGTCTTTCCAAGGAAAATCTTCTCTTAACATGTCCAAAGTCTGTGAGATGAAGCTTGACCACCTTTTCCTTCAAAGAGCATTCTGGCTGCACTTTTCTCAAGTCATACCTATTTATTCTCTTGACAGCCCATGGGACATTGAGTATTCTCCAACACTGTTGTGTATACCTTAGGATTTGAACTGATTCACAGCCACTGCTTTATTCTAATTGCTATCATTGTAACAAAGTAGAGCTTATGCTAAGACAAAAACAGACTCATTCACCTCCAGCCTGGAAATACCATTTTCCCTCATGCAGCAGAGAGATTTGTGATAACAGAGAACAGGCTCTGTAGCCCAATCCTGATTCTGTCCAGAGCCACCAACCTGGAAATGCACCCATGAGACAACAGCTTTCACCTCGTGGGACGAGGACATTTATGACTTCCTCACACAGAAGGCAGGAGGGGGAAAGCAGAAGACAAGGCTCCCACATTATGTTTTCTTTCTTTCAGGGTTTGATAAAAAGGAGAGAAAATTCCTTTTGAAGGTCAAGTAAAAGAAAAGAAAGTGTTTACAAAGCAGAGTCTGAAAGAGTGCTCGCTCTTTAAATTCCTAGACTCAAGAATGTCACCAGTGGTGTAAGAAGGAATATGGTGCTGATACGGCAAAGACTTGAAAGCCTGGGTGTGAGAAAAGGCAGACTCTCAGTTGCGGAATCTTTGTTGGCCTTGGAGAACCAGGGGCCCTTTCAATCCACCTATTCTCTGGGCAGATCTGAGTCGTGGATAAAACACATGGCCCACACAACTGCCTCTCTTATCTGCCTTTGCTGGGCTGGCAGGACCAGGTGGGGACATCCTCCATTTAGACTTTGCTAGATAGAGTAGGGTTCAGGTTAGCTGTTCACAGAATCTCTATGAATCATATTCAATTCAGTGGCACCTAACAGCAACAACAGTATGAAAAATGCTGCAGAGCAATGATGTCAGTTTGAAGATTAAGGTGTACCTGATTCAGGCCATGGTCTTCTAAATCACCTGCTGTGCATCAGACTGCTGGACGATAAGGATGACAATAAAAACTGATGTCTCTAAGTTGTGGTGTTAGAGATTACTGAATATCCCACAGATTGCCAAAAGAACAAACACGTATGTCTTGGAAAAAGTAAAGCCAGAGTGCTCCCTGGAAGCAAAGATTGTGAAACTTTGTCTTTCATACTTTCAGCAATGGGTTGTGGGGTATCAGAGATGATGATGATAGCACAGGATAGGGCAGGACTCAGGTCGGCTGTTCATTGGATCACCATGAGTCACACTAACTCGCTAGCACCCAACAACAACAGTAGTCTGAAAAAGAAAACAAAGTTCACCTTACCAGGCCAAATGGCAGGATCATGATAGATGGAGAAGAGATTGAAGTTGTTAACAATTTTCTCTTGCTTGGGTCTACAGTCAACACTCAACTCAACACCAACACTCAACTCAACAGTCAACACCAGCAGCCAGGAAATCAAAAGCCACGTTGCTTTAGGAAAATCTGCTATCATGGACCTCTCCAGAGTACTAAAGAGAAATGATGTCAGTCTGGAGACTAAGGTATGCCTGACTCAGGCCATGGTCTTCTCAACTGATTGCTCTGCATCTGAGAACTTGACGATGACTAAAGATGACAGAAGAAGATTCGCTGTCTTTGAGTTGTGGTGCTGAAGAAGAGTACTGAACATACCATGGACAGCCAAGAGAACAAAAAGATTTGTCCTAGAGAGTGAAGGCAGGTTGCTCCTTGGAGGCAAGGATTTTGAAATTCCATCTCATATACTTTGGGCATGTTGTCTGGAGGAACATCATGCTTGGAAGGGTAGAGGGTCAGCGAAGGAAAGGAAGACCCTGGATGAGACGGACTGACACAGTGACTCTCGCAATGGGGGCAGGTGTGTCAGAGGTGGTGAGATGAGATGTTGCTCATAATGTCATTATGAGTCCTAGATGACTCGGCAGCACATTACATCAACAACAATAGTTTGAAAAATAACATGTTACTTCTAAACTTTCAAATAACATTTACCCTCAGGAATTATCTCCATAAAGTTGCTCTTGAAGGGACATCTGTAAAGTAATGGTAGGCCACTTCAGAAGGACTTTGCCATTTTCTCTGTTAAACTTGTATTCTATCTCCCAAAGAGGCTTACATTTGTATTGTGAATGTAATGATTGTCACATTTCATGTATAACACATCCGCCACCCCTTTGCCAGGTTGTGACACTGGTGACTTGCATGTTATTATATTCTGCTGGGATCAAACATCGGCAAAGTCTCCTTGAGGCAGTGGAGCTTCTAGACAAAGTTCAGGAAGAAAAGCCTGGAAATCAAACTGAAAATTGGGCTACAGGGGAAAAAATGTATTAATTGCTACAGAATGATCTGACAGAGTACTGGGAGATAAGCACACAAGGCCAGAAGGCACTCCAAGTACCAGGGGCCACAGTCACAGAATTGAGTATACCAGCAATTGTGAGGATGGGCAGCACTGGGGTCACTGGGAGTGGAGCCACCCCAACACTGACAATGACCTACAGTGCAGGAGTAGATGCCCACCAGAGACAGTCACTGTCACTGCAGCAGGGCAACCTTGATTGTCCTCTGGAACTGCTGCATCTACTCAGAGATGACCTATCACCAGTTCTGTGTAATCGGTCTTAAAGGGCATGGTTTTGGGTTTCTTTACCCAGTAGAATCATACTGTATGTACAGTTCTGGAATTTATTTCAACAAAACTTTGTGAGATTCACCTATGTGGATATATAAAGCCCAACATCACACATTTTAAGAAGAATTTTTTACCACAGGAACAGGCCACAACTGATGCATTCATTTTCTTTTTGATGAGCATTTAGATTTCCAAAGTTTTGTTGTTATAGGCAGCAGAGATTAACATGCTTCCTCAGGCACCTGTGTCACATCTAAGAGGAAATGGATGGAGCTCTGGGGTCCTTTTGGTAAGAAACTGTGCTGCAATCTCAGAGGCACCTGGTTCAAACCTACCAGCTGCAGCACAGGCGAAGGATGGGCAATCTTCTCCTGTTGCAATTTATTGCCTCTAAAAATCCACTGGAGGGGCAACTATGTGTCAATTCCAACTTGAGTGCACGTGACCACAATGACAACATGTCTTTGAAAGGTCCTGAGGAGCCTTGCTGCCCTCCCAGGGTGAGGCCTATCCATTTGGCCTCCTTAGTATCTGAGCCAGGGCACTTGATAGCAACTGATATTATTAAATTCTTGCTAATCTAATGGGCCCACGTGGCTTTTTATTGTTTCCATTTACTTTGTTCTAAGCACATTTTTCTTTTGAAGAATTATTTGTTATTTATTGTTTGCCCATTTTGGAGCTGCATGATGGTGTTTTTCTTCTTTTTTCTAACTGAGATTTAGGACCTATAGATATGAAATTTGTTATCTCAAAGAGCTGAATATATGTATTTCTTCTCATCTGTTTTTGTCTTTAACATTTCTTAAATTTTTCATATTGACAGAGTAAAACATTAATATTTTCATCATGGTACTGGCTTATGAGACCTGTTTAAGAAAACAGTTGATAATTTGAAGCCATGAATATAGTCTTATTTATTTTCTGAGTCTTACATAAGCTATTGTTACGTGCCAGTCTATGTAAACAGGATGAAACATGCCTGAGCTCTCAGAGGTGACGAAGGCAGCCTCCTCAGCAGGAGCAAGGGGAGGTGTCTCAGGGGTTCGCTCCCAAACCCCTTTCACCTCGCTTTCTCCCAGGAGAACCTCTGGCTCAGCTACTCTTTTGCAAATCCTTCCCTCCAAACCTGACTCAAACTTCCCCTCAACCTTGCTGGATGCCACCCACTTTCACACTGGAGGCCGATGGCTCTGCCTTGGCTCCCTCCCACAGTAAATTGTTCTTGATGACTCGTCTAAAAAGCCTCCCACTCTGAGTTGAATTCCACAAGAGCAGGAATGTTTTGTTTGTTCACTGCTATAGCCTCTGAGCCTCGAACACCTTCTGGCATCTAATATTTGTTGAACAAATTAGTCTTTCCTCTTCTGCTTTCCCCTTCCCTATTTATTTTCCTTCTAGAAAGGGGCAAATCAGGACACAAAGGAGCTGGAGCTCCAGCCAGTTCCAGGGCATTCTAACCTCAGGGGGTATGGACAAGGAAGTGATTGGAACTACGCACATACTAAAAGACACCACTCAAGACTGTTCAATTATTTACCACTAAAAACACTAACTTGGTTGCACATGTAGATACCAACAACACTCTTCTAGGCTTTAGTAAATTCTATTGAGCATGAAGAGAACTTTAGAACTCAATATTCTCAAAGACTAAACTGTAAACAGCTTCTTTCAAACTATAGAGACTGGATTTGACATGAGCACTCCTAATCACACCAAATTGAAGTGGAAAGGACTGGGATGCCATTTACAGATGCACTACTCACTCAGGGAGTGTCTACAGGATTAGCCCACAGCTGTCATTTCTATTTTTCCCCTTAACTAAGTTGTACCAAGAAATCTGGAGGACAACCACTTTGCCAACTGATTGGCAGAGATTTGTTCCCATTTCAAAGAAAGGTGACTGGAAAGAGCATGGAAATTATTGAGTAATATAATTAATATCACATGCAAGCAAGATTCTGCTGAAAATTATCCAAAAACAACTGGAGTGCCACATCAAAAGAGAACTGCTTGAAGTGCAGGCTGGATTTAGAAGAGACTGTTGTGTTAAAGCTAATGTTAGATGGATCTTGACTGAAAGCAGAGTACCAGAGGAATGTCTATCTGTGTTTCAATGAGTATGAAAAGGCATTTGACTGTGTGGAGCACAACAAACTGTGGCTGACTCTGAGAAGAATGGGAATTCCAGATCATTTATTTGATTATGCTTATGTGAAACCTATACCTGGACCAGGATGCAGTCAACAGAACAGAGTAAGGAAACACTACATGGTTCAAAATCGGAAAGGGTATACACCAGAGATGTATTCTGTCTCCATACCATTTCAACCTATATGCAGAACAGATCATCTGGGAGGCTGGGCTGTATGAGGAGGAATGTGTCATCAGGATTGGAGGAAGATTCATCAACAACCTGTATTATGCAGATGACACAATCTTGCCAGCTGAAACTGAGGAGGACCTGAGCGTTTGCTTCAGGTCAAAGACTATAGTCTTGAATATGGATTGAAGCTCAAACATCAAGAAAAAAAATATTCTCACCACTGGGCCAACTGGCAGTATCGTTATGGATGGTGAAGAGATTGAGATTGTTAATAGCTTTAGTTTGCTTGGCTCTACAATCAACACTCTTGGTACCAGAGCCAGGAAATCAAGAGATGAATTGCTTTGGGAAAGTTGGCTGTCAGAGACCTCTCGAGAGTACTGAAGAGCAATGATGTCAGTCTGGAGAATAAGGTGTGCCTGATCCAGGCCATAGTCTTTGCAATTGCTTGCTATGCATCAGAGAGCTGGACAATGACTAGGGATGACAGAAAGAGAACTGATGCCTTTGAGCTGTGGTTCTGGAGAAGAGTTTTGAATATACCACGGACTGACAGAAGAACAAACAGGTTTGTCCCAGAGAGGGTGAAACCAGGCTGCTCCTTGGAGGCAAGTATTCTGATATTTCGTCTGACATATTTTGGACATCTTACAAGGAGGGACTAGTCTTGGAGAGGGACATCATACTTGGGAGAGTGGAGAGAGAGTACAAGAGAGGGAAGACCCTCAATGAGATGGATTGATTCAGTCCCTGGAGTAACGGGGGTAGGTGTTTCAGAAATAAGGTTGGCACAGGATAGAGCAGGGTTTAGGGCTCTTATACATAGGCTCACTATGAGTCAGAAACAACTTGATGGCACATAACTACAACACTCTAAATTACACTAGGAGCAACAGAGAAACAAGAAAAATCAGAAGTAAAAGGGTATGACATGTGACGCTAATTTTCTCCATGAACAACTGCCTCCTTTGCTACAAGAACAGACTGGAACAGACTGGGGTGAGTTCTGGTGGCCTAGTGGCAAGAAGCTGCAACTGCAATCTCAGAGACGCATGGTTCGAATCCACCAGATGCTCTGCTGGAGAAGGGGGAACAATCTCCTCCTGTACCAGTCAGATCTGATTTGACGGTACACACAAAAAATAATGAAATAAAATAAATTTAAAAACAAACAAACAAACAAAACAGACTGGATGGTGCCCAGCTACTCTTACTGAACACTCTAATCAAAGATTCTATGAAAGTCAAAAGGGGGTAAACGTTGAATGCAATTTTAAATTCTCATGGACTTTAGATCTTCTGGATTCAAGAAGATTGGATGAGCTTCTGAAGCTATTGCTGATATACATTTATGTGTGTGCACAAACATATATACATAAGCATATATATGCATGTATAAATGATGGTAAGTCTTCATCTCACATAATCTCACGTACGGTGGGTGTGTTATTAGGAAGGAGTAGTCTCTGGAGAGGGGCATCATGCTCTGAAAATTAGAGAATGAGCAAAAGAGAGGAAGATCCTCAAAGAGCAGTTTCCTCAGTGGACTGAGCACAGCAGGTGTGAGGACGGTGCAGGATCAGGCAGGACTTGGTTCTGTCACACCCTGGGCTGCTTAGGAGTCAGAGCTGCTTGATAATTCTCAAACAAGTCAAGTTGAATATTTTCAGTGTTGTTTGTTTTTTAATAAATCTATCACTAAGGTGGTTTTTTGTTTGTTTTTGGGGTTTTGTTTTTTTTTAAAAATACTGGTTTACTTACAAAGTTGGTATACATTATTTTTCACACAAGATCTTTCCTTTTTGGTTTTTAATATAAAGGAAAAAAATGGTCCTTATACTTCAGAGCAGTGTTTATAAAGTACTATTAAGCATTAGATTCTGGGTCTATCTTTTGTATGAGAATTGCCAACGTTGGGACATTGGTGGAGTGTTTGCATACTGCCCCTGGATTCAGTTTCCTCAAGTATTCACTTAGGGATTTCCAATGCTTGTGCTGGCTCCAACCCGTGGTGATTCCCAGCTGTCCTCCTTTGCCTTCCCTGAACGCAGCCTGTGGAAGCTCTACTCATATCTCTTCCCTTTACCAACTCCAGCTTCTTACTCAACAGCTATTTTCATTAGTTTCCTATAAGCTCTTGAGGAGAAACAACATCATTCTTTCTGGAAGACAATATCTATCTCTCTTATCATTTTAAGTATAAAAATAACTGGATTTGTTATTTCAATGTTAGAAATTGACTAAAAGATAGGAAGATAATATGTGAAAGAATGTATCTTTGAGTAACAATTCTTTAAATAATGCTTTGAACAATAGATTTGAACCTTGTCTTATTCTGTGACATATTCATCATCTCTGATATGCTCAAGCCCTCTGTTTCCATCAATCTACCATGTTGAAGGTCCTCCTCTCTTTCTCTGACCCTCCAGCTTTCCCCAGATCGATGTCTTTTTCCACAGGCTAGCTCTTCCTGAAAACATGCCCAAAGTATGTAAGGTGAAGTTCTCCTCCAAGACAGATTTATTTGTTCTTCTGACAATCTGTGGGATACTCAGCATTCTCTTCAATCACCATAATTCAAAGACATTTATCCTTTGTTGGTCATCCTTATTCATTGTCCAACTTTCAGGTACACAGGAAGCATGGTTTGAATCAGGTGCACCTCAGTCTTTAAGCTGACATCTTTGCTCCTTGATACTTTCCATAGGGAAAGTGTCTCAACAGCAAACTTTCCCAGTGCAACACATCTTTTGATTTCTTTACTGCTACTAGCACTGGTGTTGTAAATCCAAGTAAAGTTAATTCATTAGTTAACTCATTAATATGTTGATTCTTATATACATTTATTGATATATCATTAAATGAATATATTATTATAGTATATAACATAGGGAGTGTGGTGGCCTAATGGCTGTTCTGCAATCCCAAAGGCAAGCAGTTTGAGGCCACCAGCTGCTCCGCAGGACAAGGATGGACAATCTCCTCCTGTGCGATTAACTCCCTCTGAAACCCCCCCAGAGGGTCAGCTATGGGTCCGTTCTGACTCTACAGAGCACAACAATAACAACTTGTTAATAATTATTGAACAATATCATTAATATCACATGCAAACAAGATTTTGCTAAAAATTATCCAAAAATGACTGGAACAGCACATCAGCTATCAACTGCCATATATGCAGGCTGGGTTTAGAAGAGATCATGGTACTTGGGATATTATAGATAATGCTAGATGGATCTTGGCTGAAAGCAGAGAGTACCAGACAAATGTCTGTGTTTCATTGACTGCAAGGCATTTGACTGTGTGGATCACAACAAACAATGGCTGACTCAGAGAAGAATGGGAATCCCAGAACATTTGATTTGGCTTATGCAAAACCTATACTTGGACCAGGATGCAGTCAACAGAACAGAGCAAGGAAACACTGCATGATTCAAAATCGGGAAGGGTGTATGTCAGGGATGTGTTCTACCTCCATATCCTTTCATTCTATATGTGGAACAGATCATCTGGGAGGCTGGGCTCTTTGAGGAGTAATGCATCGGGATTGGAGGAGGACTCATCAAAACCCTGCATTATGCAGATGATATAACCTTGCTTGCTGAAACTGAGTAGGACCTGAAGTGCTTTCTGCAGAAGATCGAGGACTGCAGCCTTCAACATGGCTTGAAGCTCAACATCAAGAAAACAAAGATTCTCACCAATGGGCCATTTGGCAGCATCATGATAGTTGGTGAAGAGAACGAAATTGTTAACAGCTTTAGTTTGCTTGGCGCCACAATCAAAGTGTTGGTACCAGCAGCCAAGAAATAAAAAGACAAATTGCATTGGGAAAGTCTGCTGTCAGGGACCTCTCCAGAGTACTGAAGAGCAACAATGTCAGTCTAGAGACTAAGGTGTGCCAGATCCAGGCCATAGTCTTCGCAATTACATGCCAATGCATCAGAAAGCTAGGCAATTACTAGGAATGATAGGAGAATTGATGCCTTTGAGTTGTGTTGCTGGAGAAGAGTATTGAATATACCATGGACTGCTAGGAGAACAGTTTCATCCTAGAGAGGGTGAAACCAGGTTGCTCCTTGGAAGCAAGGATTTTGAAACTCCATCTGATATACTTAGGACATGTTGCAAGGAGGGACCAGTCCTTGGAGAGGGACATTATGCTTGGGAGGATGAGGGACTGTGAAGAGAGAAAGACCCTCGATCAGATGAATTGACTCAGTAACTGGGGTAATGGGGGTAGATGTGTCAAAGATGGTAAGTTGGGCTCAGGATAAGAGCAGAGTTCAGAGCCCATGTTATACATAGGGTCACTATGAGTTGCAAGTGACATGACAGCACTTAACAACAACAAACAACATTTTATATTAATTGGGGAAAGTTGGAAAACAAAATATATGATGCCAATTGTGTAATAAATGTAGATATATTCAATTATGGATTAACCTAATCTAAGATAGACAAAGTCTGAAGCATCAGGATCAAAAGCCTCACAAGACCCTCCTCTGGGTGGGGCAGTAGTAGGTGCACCTGTCCACTAGTTTGTTATGCTGTGGTGGCTTGTATGCTACTGAGAGGAGCTATGGCACTGTCATATCAAATGGTAGCAGATTTACTGTGGTGGACAGGCTGTCCTGGAGCCTTCAGACTCAGGCAGCCTGAAGAATGGAGATTTATGTCTGTCTGCCAATGTAAACTCTATGGCTTACCACAGAACACTGTCTGTGTGGAAGAAGGCACTGAACACACAGCAGTCACAATGAACTCACCTCTCAAAATTGTGATGATGACACAGGGGCATGTTGTACACGGGCTTCTGTGAGTAAAAGCCAACATGGCATTGAACAATAATATTAAAGGTGATACCTTCTCTTTACTTTTTATAATCCTTTCGTTTTTTTACAACAAACTTTTATTTTCTTCATAGAGTGAACACTTGTTTCAATTTTGGGGAAAATAGAAGTGAAAGAAGAATGTGAGAGGTGACACTCATAGAGTGGGTGGGGTTTGACAGTATGGCAGTAGACAAGCTTTCCTGCAGAGGTTGGGGATAAAACTATTCAATCACTTGATTGGTGCATGCTTGGATAAATGCCAGAAACTGAACCAATACATGGTCATGGCTGAGCTTCTGGTTTCACCCCATGCCCTTTGCTGCCCAGGTGTCACACATTCCTCTTCAACTTGCATTATTCCTAGATCACCCCACTGGCCTGGTCAATATGCTCAATTCCACCCCAGTTCACATCTACACAGAATTGAAGGCACTCTTCACTTTCATTCCAGAGCACCAATTCTGTTAAGAGGTTTTTATTTGTGATTTAAAAAAACAAAAATCTGAACTGTAATCTTCCCTGTAACCCACAGCTTCTATTCAGTCACCCATTTCAAATGCATCTGGGACAGTGGGGTTGTGTTTAAAGTAGTATCTTCCCCAATGCTGGCGATCCAATATTGGTGATATGGAAAGAGAAGAGGTGTGATTTCCACAAGCAGGTGACAGGTTCAATAACATTTGGAACATCCGATATGACGAGGTTAAACAATCACTAAAAAAGATCACTGCAGGCTCCTCAGAATTAGCGAGACTGGCTCAGGACAGGGCAGGATTCAGAGCTGCGGTACATAGGGTCGCAGGCAACTCATCAGCACATAACAACAAGTGTCCACTGCAGTCTCCCCTCTCTCATTGCCACCGAGTTGAAAAGGAGTCCTAACTGACTTTCCAGGGGATTTTCCAAGGGTCTAATTTGCATGGGAGGAGACGATCATTCTCCCAGGTAGTAGCTGGTGGACTCAAACCATCAGAGAGACAGTTAACACCTTTGGGTTAACAGTACAACTCCCTTTGTTTGTTGACAACTATATTTTGCAGAAATTCTGAGGAGAATGCTAATTTAAAAGTATACTGACATATGGTCTCGGTAACAGCAAATGCGGTATTTAGAAATTTGGTCTTGATATTACACACACACACACACATACACACACACACACACCCCGAAGAGAATAGAGAGAAGATCCCAGGGTAAAGAAACTAGCTGTGGCTGTGACTGTATCACTTGCAACAACGATTTTGAAATGGAACATCTGAAATATTTTCTGTAAATTAAATATGATGCTATCCCGTGGGCACACTTATTTGCTTCCAAGAAGGAAGAAGTTGGAGGGGTTATGAGAAGGAAATTTGGGTTTTAAGAAAATGTAAAGCTCAGTCAGTTTCAGTCTTGTGGAGATAATTAGTAACTTGGGGGCTGAATCACTGAGATTTACTGAAATGTAGAGAGCTGCTTCCTCTTTAGAAAGCTGAGCTCTGGGGCGGATGTGGCGGGCACCCCTGGTTGTGATTTCAGAGAAGACATGTGTGGCAGGGCTGTGAACGGTCCACCAATTCTCCTGGAGAGTCTCCATTCTCTTGCACAGTGACAACTTCCTACCCCTAGAAGCCTGCCGGAGGGTTGAGGACATTCTATGGCTGGGAAGAAAATTGGAACAGGCCAGAATGCTAGAGAATCATCTCCCTGAGTGCCGGTCAGCAGTGCCGGTCAACAAGGTTTGGTCGGAAGGTGGTGTACAGGCACCCTACGTTCCTCACTCGCAGGCAGGACAGTGTGGACATGCTTCACAGTCCCCGGACGGAGTCTGCTGCCCACAGCTCTGTTTAGTTCTTCTCCCTTCTTTATTGTGCTACTCTCCTCCACCACCATCTTTGGACCATGTTTCAAATCAATCTATTTTTTATTTTTTAATTTTTATTTTTATTATTTTCGTGTGAGTGTACCGTCAAATCAGATCTGACTGGTACAGGAGGAGATTGTCCCTTCTTCCCTGGCAAAGCATCTGGTGGATTCGAACTGTGCGCCTCTGGGATTATAGTTGCAGCTCCTTGGCACTAGGCCACCAGAGCTCCCCACAAATCAATCTATTGCATCCATTTCCTGTCTCTGAATCTGTTTTTGGAGGGACCTAGCCAGTGTGTTTTTTGGGTTTTTTTTTCACTGTAAATTCAGATAAAGACTTCCCAGGTCATTTCCTTCCTTCCCAGCTGCCAACTGCCTGAAGCCTTTCGTTGAACGATTGGCTGTTCCTCTCTCTAGTTTTCTTGAGCAAAGGAAATTCAGGAGTCCCTGGTACTATTCTTGCAATGTCTTGTGGTGACCAAAAGTGGACACACTATCCCAGAACTAGATTGGCCTCCCTTGAACAACAAACAAAACAAGTTAGATAAGAGGTCTACAGCCCTGCGTACTATTAAGAGGAACAAGTAACAGACTAATTCACCAGACTAATGCTTCCTTGCTTTAACACAAATCATCTGATATTTCTGTTAAAATACAGAGTCATCTGCTTTTGGAGAGTTTGATTTGTTCTTTGTCCTCAGTTTCTGTGTCTGTGCTGGAAATCCAGGCACAGGAAGCTTGCCAGCTGCCCAAGATGACCACACCTCTTCCTGTGCAAGTCCAGCTGGCCAGCTGCTGTGCACACTGCCCACACCCAGCTAGGCCAAGGCTCCCAGTGCCGGCCCAAGGCAGCCAAGGCGCTGAAACCCACAGGCGGAGCTGTAGGCTGGAGGCATGGCCAGCTTGGTGGTTAGCCTTGGGCCCCCAGGGATCTGGGAAAGGGCTTGTTCTGGTTCTTACTGCCCATGGGTCATGAGGACAGGACAATAACCTTCCTGAGCCTCATTTTTTTCAGTTATAAATGAGGTGACAGTACTTAGTGGGAGGATCAAAGGTAGCTGACATAAGAGAAGTACCCAGCACAATTTTGGTATAAGGGCCCAGGCCAAACCAGGCGCTGCCACAGCGTGAGCTGGGGGCATTGACAAAAAAGGGTATGAGTAGTCTCTGATGGACTTAACCAGTACTTGGGTATCAAAAGTTCCAGAAAGTAAGCTTTTCATTTCAGCATATAGGTAAGTTTGGAGAAAAAGGGAAATTTGTTGTTAATTACATATTGAGTGGTGGTAGACACCTGGGGGACACAAACACTCAATGTGCTTGGCTGTCAACCCATGGCTGCAGGTCTAATGCTCTGCACGAGAGACCTGGTGATCGCCTACTGAAACCAGCCAGGAAGACCCCACACAGCACCGATCTCCTTGGAGGCCCACGCCATTGTCAGAAACAGACCTGATGGCAACTGTCTTTAATAAGTTATGCTGATGAATCCATTTGTCATTATTGAAAGTATTTAATCTGATCTTGGGGGTGAGACAGGAAGGAAGAATGTGTAAGAGGGGTGGATGTCTGTCTCAGTGACACAGTACTGTCGTAACACAAAGGCCACAAGTAGAACAGAAACTTACCTCCGCACAGTTATGGAAGTTAGAAGTTCAAATCACTGTCCTATCCTTGAAGACTCCTTCTTTGTTAATATTTCTAGGTGTTTCCTGGTATCTGTTTCTCCCGTGTCTGCATCTATTCTGGTCTTTTGAGAACCTGGAAGTGTTTATATTTAGGTCTCACCCTATATTCATTAACCTAAGAGGAAGAAAACCTCTATTTCTAAACTGCTTTTAGGAAAGAGTTTGGTAATAGGGATCCCCCCCCCATGTATGTTAATGATGATAGGGTGGGTCCTAAATATAATCACTTCTGAGTTCCCAAAAGACCACTCAGTGAATTTCCCCTACTACAGTTGTGTGGATTACAACAATTTATGGCTAACATTGAAAAGAATGGGAATCCCAGAGCACTTAATTGTGCTCATGAGCTTGGTCTATAGCTAGATCAAGAAGCTGTTGTATGAACAGAGCAAGGAAACACTGCATGGTTTAAAATCAAGAAAGCTGTCCCCCAGGGCTGTATCCTTTCTCATACCTATTTAATCTGTGTGCTGAGCAAATAATTTGAGAAGCTGGACTCTATGAAGAAGAATGTGGCATCAGGATTGGAGAAAGACTCATCAACAACCTGCATTATGCAAATGGTACACACCTTTGCTTACTGAAAGTGAGGATGACTTGAAGCACTTGCTATAGATGATCAAAGACTGCACCCTTCAATAGGGATTTCATCTCAACAAAAACCTTTATCACTTGATGGAAAGGCAACACTATAAAAGATAGAGAAGACTTAAGTCATTAATGATTTAATCTTATTCAGATTCACAATCAACACCCTTGGTACTAGCAGTCAAATGGCAAGTTATATTGGGAAAATCTGCTATCAGAGACCTCTCCAGAGTACTAAAGAAGAATGCTGTAAATTTAAAGACTAAAGTGTACCTAATCCAAGTCAGGTTCTTCTCAATTACTTGCTGTGCATCTGAAAGTCAGACAATAATTAAGGATGACAGAAGAATAGGTGCTTTTGAGTTGTGGTATTGGATTAGGGTACAGAATATCCCCTGGACTACCAAGAGAACGGACATACGTCTTAGAAAAAAATGGAACCAGGGTGCTCCTTGGAGGCAAGGATGGTGAAATCTCGTCTCACATACTTTAAGCATGTTGTTAAGAGGGGCTTGTTGGAAAAGGACATTACGCTTGGAAAGATGGAGAATCAGAAAAAAGAGAACAAGATCTTCTACAAGATGGACTGGCATGTGGCTTTAACAATAAATAGGCTCAAGTCTATGAAAATGTTAAAAGTGTTCTGCATTTCCCTGCTTTTGATCAGGATTCGTCAATAGAATCTTTGATCAAAATATACAATAATTGCAGGTCAGCACTAAATAGGAATTCTGGTTTCACAGCAATGAAGGTAATTACCCATGCATTCCAGATTCTTCTATGACTGGTTCTCCTTCATCTTCTGTTGAACAGAGACCACGTGTGCCTTGGATGGCTATTTGCAAGTGTCTAAGATCCTAGGCACTATGCCATGAGCTAGGACCTCCAAAACCAAGGACCCCAATACCATGAAGTATTTGGTTGTATATAAGAAGCCTCAGAAGCTTCTCTCTTTGCTTTTGTTATTTTGTGTGTGTGTATACAATATTTGCAAATTTAACCTTTCACTCATGCACAACTTAATGACATCAGTTACATAAACAGATTGTGTTTCATTTACCATTAATCAATGTAAATTTTCTGTCATTATAAACAGGAACTTGGTGCTTAAAAGTAATACCC
Source organism: Elephantulus edwardii (assembly GCF_000299155.1). Classification (NCBI taxonomy): domain Eukaryota; kingdom Metazoa; phylum Chordata; class Mammalia; order Macroscelidea; family Macroscelididae; genus Elephantulus; species Elephantulus edwardii. Next base: position 1,815,970 of record NW_006399922.1, on the reverse strand, counting down.
CCTCCCCCCATGTCTGGATACATATATATAAATATATATTTAATTATAAATATATATATTTGATTCCATAAATGTAGTTTTGAAGCATTATTACCTTTTTTTCCCTTTAAAAATTGTAACTGGTACTTTAAGGTGTTGTTATGAAGATTAAGTAAGATACTTGCATTATTACCTTTTAAAAGGTTAGCACAGGATCTCTGGAAACCTCTGTAACTGTTTCCAGGACACACTTCATCTCCATCCTCCAGGACCCATTCTTAGCTTCCTCTCTGAGCTAAGCTGTCTTCTTATTTGTTTTATAATAAAATTTTGATTTTATACTGGATTGCTTACATTGTTTTTCACCTGGATCTTTCCCATTTCCTTTACCCACCCCTCTCTTTACCCATCAAATTGAGCAGCATAATGCTCTCCAACTCCTCCCAAGTTAGGTGGTGGTTTTCAGAATCCTTGCTCCTGCGTGCTGCATAGTATTCCGTCTTATGAATGTACCACAATTTGTGGTTGGACAATTGAATTGCGGTTGTGGATTTAGGCTGTGTCCATGTTCTTGCAATGGTGAATAACGCTGCTATGAACACTGGTGTGCAAATCTCCATTTGTGACTCAGTTCTAATTTTCTCATGGTATATCCCAAGCAGGAGTGGCATCCACTTCCATAATAGCTTGCCTCTGGAAACACTATGAACCTGGAGAGAGGATGAAAGTTACACAGGAGGTGTCTAGGACTTTCGTTCATAGGGTCACTATGAGTCGCCTGCAACGTGACGGCACTTAACAACAACAACATATCCCAAACAGTGGAATAGCTGAGTCATATGGAATGAGCTCAGCTTTCTTGTCCCTTTGCATTCTTGTTGACTTCCCCTGGTGATTCATGGAGCATAAGAATACCCCCAAATACATACCAGAAGATTTGACTGGAAACCATGGCTATTGGCTGGTGAGAGACCAGGGCATTTGCCCTGTCTACAGCCACCTCTCAAAATTTAAACCCACCCTTCAGGAGGAAGGCTTTGATAGTGGTGCAATTGTGTAAATCATAAATCAAAGGTCAATCCCTAATGGCTATGTTTTGTCCAGTCTGCTGTACTTGGGTTTCTCCTGTCTTTCATGATTAAAATAGTTTCAACATTTAAACATAATGATAATTAAAAATCAGACTTACCCACCAAACTTTGCAACTCTGTGGTTTAGGCCGCTACTCATTTTGGTGGGGGGTGAGGGGAGGGGAAGAAAATGGGAAGGATCTGTGAGAAAAGACAGGGTAATGATGGGGAGGGTCCAATGGCGATTAAATTAATAAAACATAATGTATGAGGTTGCTTGTATGAAACATAATATGAATAAGGAATAGTGTGAAACACAATGTATATGAACTTTGTAAGCAAACAAACAAAAAAAAAAAATAAGAAAACAACCACAACAGCAAAAATCAGACTTACATAAAAATCCAGATTTCTAGCTTCTTACAAATTAGAAACACTAGGTCAGCAAGGTTATGCTGCCCTCTTTAGATGAGACATCTGCTCTTCAATTCATCAGTCCCTTTTAATTCCTCTTAATGGTTCAAAACCAAGGACAAACGTTAGCTGTCTTTATGTGGGTTGGTTTTCTGGTTGACACTAAATATCTCACCCTTACCACTTTCTGGCATTGGTGTTCTGACAAATAATTTTCTTTCTGATGATTATGAGTCATATAACATGGTTCAGAAAAGAGGATAGACCTGACTACAGAGACCAGACTCTGACTCCCAGATCTACCACTTACACTGGCTGTAGGAGGGTGGTCCTTTGGCAGAATGATTACTCTGGGCACACCTGTTCATCTGTTAAATAAGGATACTGCTTTTATACTCAAGATTTGCTTTAAGGTGCCAACAGGGTAGAGAAGAAAGTCTTGGAATAAACCAAATGGCAACAGCCAGTTCTAAATGGGGGCTTGCTAGGTGTGGGATTTCTTATTAAAAATGTAGAAACAGAGAAGGGAAGGGAGCAGATGGACAGACTAGTGTGCTCTGTGGCCTGAGTGGTGACCACTGGTGGACAGAATGACTATACTGTGCTTTCAGGTGATATTGCAGGTTGAAATGGAAATCTGATCATATATCCCTTTTAAACAGTTCTCTCTGTCATCTATTTCAATGCAGTATACATTATTTATCCCATCTTTCTCAGTCTCCCTCCAACCCCTATATCAGTCCTCTTTTATAGTGGAGAGGACTTGGGGGGAGGGACTGAATAACAACGAGAGAATTTTTTCTTTTACTTTTCAAAAAGAAAAGCAAACTGGGGGGAGAGGTGGGCAGGTAGAAAAGTGCAACAATAAATAAATGGAAATCCAAAGTCTCTGTAAACGTTCATTAAAATAAAAAAAAATTATAAAAAAAAAAAGAAAAAGGAGATCTGGAACAGCCGAGTCCTAATTAAAAACAGCAAGAGAGAAGGGGCTATCAGAAAGAGAGAGGCTGGGGGAAAAAGAAAAAGCAGAGGCTGAAGGTTCTTTCTGCCCACCTAAAAGTGTTTGTTTTATTTTATATTGGTTTGCATAAAAACAGTGCTGGGAAAACCATCAAATACTGGAGATAACCAAGAAAGTTAATACCCTCCAATGTCCCAACAACAAAATTGCAAAATGCATAGAGAAAACAGAAATTATGGCTCATTCAAATGCACACAATTGTTCTGTACTGCTGTACAATTCATAGCTGACCATGCAACAGGTTTTGAGGAGCAGTAAACTGCATGGGAGGAGATTTACCCATATTTCTAATAGTAGTGGGTGGATTCAAACCAGCTACTATTGGGCTGGAAGTACACCACAAGAGCCCTTTAATGAACACAACAAAGAGGGCATTAGGATTGGAGGAAGACTAATCAAAAACCTACGTTATGCAGATGACACAACTTTACTTGCTGAAACTGACTTCAGAAGAAGATCTTCCATTCACACTTCACTCCATACACAAAAACCAACTCTAGGTGGATCATGGACCTAGGACTAAAATCAAGGACTATGAACTTCACTAAAGAAAAGCTTGGAAGAACTCTAGAAGTCCTAATTCACAACATAAACAGTCTTCCAAGCATCCTGAAAAATCTACAATTAGGAGAAGATAAAATAGATTAATGGGACCTTCTAAGAATCAAATCCCTATGCACATCCCAAAACTTTTCCAACAAGTAAAAAGGAAAGCCACAGACTGGGAAAAAGTATTTGGTAATGACATGTCAGATAAGGGACTTATATCTAGAATTTATAAACAATGCAATTGAAAAATGGGCACAGGATATGAACAGATACTTCACCAAAGAAGACATTCAGATGGCAAAAAAACACATGAAGAAATGTTCAAAATCCCTAGCTCTAAGAGAGATGCAAATCAAAACAACGATATCATCTCACCCCAGTAAGAATAACAAAATTTAACAGAACAGCAAACAACAAATGCTGGTGAGGTGGTGGAGAAACTGGAACCCTAATTCACTGTTGGTGGAAGTGTAAAATGATGCAACCACTGGAAGGCAGTGTGGCACTTTCTCAAAAAGTTGCAAATAGAGATACCATTTGACCCAACAATTCCACTACTGGAAATATACCCCAAAGAGACCATAACTGCCACCCAAACAAATATAGGCACACCCATGTTTATCATGGCTTTGTTCACAATAGCAAGGAGTTGGAAACAACCTAAGTGCCCATTAACAAACTAATGGATAGAGAGGCTGTGGTATATTCACACACTGGAATACTACGCTGCATTGGAAAAAAAAGGAACTTCATGAAATATTATTCAAAATGGGTGACCCTGGAGGACATTATGCTGAGTGAAATATCTCAGTCACAAAAGGACAAATACTGGATAGTGCCACTGTTGTAAAATAGGACTGACATCGGGGTTGGGGGGAGACTGAGAAAGATGGGATAAATAATGTACTGCACTGAAACAGAGGAGGACTAGAACTACTTAAAAGGAATATATGATTAGGTATTACTTGCATGACAAGAGTCCAGAATGAGAGGTGCATAGTAAAGTGGACTGGGAGGGGAGAGTTGCTGTACAACAGTGAAAGAATCTTTCTTTCAAATAGTCAACTAGGGAGGTGGGTGGGCAGGGAGGAAAATGTGCAACAATGAATGAATGGAAATTTAAGTTCTCTATAAACTTTCATTACATCTCAATTTTAAAAAAAACACAACAAGCGCTTAAAAAAAAAGTCTTCTCCAGACTTTGACAACTCAAAGTCATTAATTCTTCCTCTGCCATCCTTGTTCATTGTCTATTTCTCTGATGCATAGCAGGTAATTGTGAAGATCACAGCCTAGATTTTGTCTCTAGACTGATATCATTGCTCTTCAGCACTCTGGAAAGGTCCCTGACAGCAGATTTTCCTAATGCATTTTGTCTATTGATTCCCTGACTGCTGGTGCCAAGAGTGTTGATGGTGGAACTGAGAAAGCTGAAATTGTTAACAATCTCAATCTCTTCTTCATCTATCATGATACTACCAATTGGCCAAGTGGTGAGAATCTTTGTTTTCTTTATGCTGACGTTCAATCCATATTGTAGACTACAGTACTTTACCCTCTGCAGCAAATGCTTCTCCTGAGGATCATCTTCTGAAGGAAGTACTTCTTTTTTTTTTCTTTCTTATTATCATTAATTTTAATGAAAATTTACAGAGACCTTGGATTTCCATTCATTCATTGTTGTACTTTTCTCCCTGGCCACCTTTGCCGCTCCCCCCGCCCCCAGTACAGTCTTCTCTTTGAAAAGTAAAATCCCTCCCCCAGGTCCACTCCACTATGTAGCCTTTGTTCTTGTTCTGGACTTATAGTCATGACAGGAGGTCCCATTCATCTATTTTATTCTCTCCTGGTTGTAGGTGGAGAAGAGTATTGAACATACATGGACTGCCAAGAGAACCAACATGTCTGTCCAGAAGAGGGTGAAACCAAGCTTCTCTTTGGATGCAAGGATTTTGAAGCTCTGTCTGACATACTTTGGGCATGTTGCAAGGAGGGAACATCTTTGGAGAAGGATATCATGCTTTGAAGGGTTGTGGGTCAGGAGAGGAAGACCTGGATGAGATGGATTGACACAGTAACTGGGGTAATGAGGCTACGTGTGTCAGAGACAGAAGATTGGCTCAGGATAGAGCAAAGTTCAGAGCTATTGTGCACAGGATTGCTATGAGCCGTAGTTGGCTCGACAGTACATAACTACAATAATAATAATAATAAAAGTACATCTAGGAAAGAATCAATAATAAAAAGAATGGAAGACGATAACATAAAGCAATGTTAAACTTCTGGATTTAAGAGAAAACATTGAAAAAGATCTAAAAGAAATAAGGAAAACAATGCAAGAGCAAAATGAAGACTTAAAGAGAAGTATGACAATAAGAGTGCAATAATGGCTTAAATGAGACCACTATGGGAAGTTTTAATAACCAGACAGGAGAAAAATCAGTGGATTAGATGGTAAAATAATTAAAAGTATGTTAGTTGAAGGGTCACAAGAACAGAGGACTTAAGAAGACTGATGACAATCTAACGGAATCATGTACAAGAGACCTGATATACACACCATGGGAAATTTTGAAGGAGTTGAGAGAAAAGAAGGAATAGCAAATCATGAGGTTTATTTCTTACCTCTCCTTTTGGACTCTGAGAAAGTTGTCTCTATTTCTTAAAAAGGTCATCTAGTTGGAAATCTGAGGAGGTCCATTACAGATAGCCTTCTGCCTTCCAAGTTTCAGTTTCATCATAAATAAAATGAGACCAAAATCAACTTGAAAAAGATTACCTTTAAGAATTCAGTGACAAGATGTGATTATCTCTCATGGTGGGATTGGCTTCCCCCCCGCCCCTTTTCTTTTTTGTAAAAAGCCAAGAGTAAATATGTTAGGCTTTATTTATTTTTTTAAAACTTTATTTTATTAATTTT
>NW_006399922.1:1807276-1809687 GCF_000299155.1 Elephantulus edwardii | reverse complement strand
CTCCTCCCTGAGAGAGACTTCACCCTGATTCATAAGGAAAAGGGGATGGCCATGTCAGGCTTTATGAACTATCCGGTCTCTGTTGCACCATTACAGCTACCATATTGTTGTTAGGTGCCACTGTGTCACTTCTGACTTAGTGACCCTATGTATACCAGATGTATGCCTTGTAATCCTTTGCCAACCTCATAATGTCCACTATGCTTAAGCTCATTGCTACAGCCATTGTGTCAATCTATCACACCGAGGTTCTTCCTTTCCTTCACTGACCCTCCATCTTTTAACGGATGATGTATTTTTTTTAAGGATTGACTATTCCTCACAACATGCACAAAGTATGTGCGTTATAGTCTCATAACGTTATAAAACCAGCTCCTGGCTGGATTTGGTCTGTGAATCAGTTTGCTGACTGTTATCCTAAGTGACTGTCTAACTCCTACTCGTATTCCTTTCTTGTCTCTAGTATTTCATGCACAAGGTAGGGTTAAAGAATAAATAAATCACAAGTTATTGCCATTTTCTTCACCCCCTTGTATTCCCATTGGGAAAACTAGTGAGTGATTAGACTCAGCTCTGGCCCATGTTCTGCTGGGCAGAATCAGAGTAAGGGTTCCCACTGTCTTTGAGTTAATTCTGACTCACGGCAACTCACCATCAGTTTCTACAACAGTAAATCAATACAGGAAGAAGCTATTACTCTGCCCAAGAATGAATGGTGGATTCAAACTACTAGGCTTTTGGTTAATACATTATGTACTACACTATGGAGAGAGATAGTAGAGGACAATATAAAGTTGGAGACACCAAGCCAGGCAACATTATCTGCATGAAAAAGAACTGAAGAGCTGGGGCAGGAAAACTGAGAGCTGAGCTTGACTCGCATTGCTTCCTCAGAACTGACATGATTAGAACTGACTCTTTCCACTTCCAAGGTTGTACACTGCACAGGAGACTGCACACCATTCTTGCAAAGAACTATTGGTGGATCTGAACTTCCAGAAAGATGCGGCTTTTACGTTAGCAGAACTCTTCCCTATAGAATATGGCCCCAGCTCTCCCCAGGGTATATGCAGAGCATATGCTTTCAGGGAGAGAGCTGGTGGGCATGTGAACAAGGTACAGAGAAAAACAATCAAGAAAGTTTCTAGCTGTGCTGTGTCAGAGTCCATCCGGGACCCCAGGAGATATTTGAAGAGCATGAAGCATTTCTTGGTTGCTGTATTAAAGATGTGATTTCTATACTAGGTTAGCTTTATGAGCTTGCATATGGGTTGTCACTCTCCAACCCTCTGAACTCCTCACCTGGTGGCATGGCTGGATCCTGCTCCCTCATGGCCTGCTAGTTTTACCAACCACCTTTCATTAAAATTAATAATAATAATTAAAAATAAAAATTAAAAAAAAAACCCAAAAAAAACATTGGTCAGAGGAAGTCACCATGGACAGAGACAAGGGCCCTAAGGACACAGGGACTAAGAAGCCATCACTTCTGACAAATACAGTATTGACTGCTTCTTTACCATAATACTTGTAGTTACCTTTATTCTTCCTGCCTTCTAGGTAGAAGTTACTGAGATAACCAATCACTGAGTTTTTCTACCTTCTGACAAAATTCAAATCCTCCTTTAGTGTTGCCTAGAAAAACAAAACAAAACCAAAACCAAAACAAACAAACAAAACAAAAACAGGCTACTCTGTGATAGAGATAAAATTTTGTGTCCCCCAAATATGTAGTGGCTGGAAGATGCTCCTGGGCTGGCCATGCCACATAGGCCTTGGTGTCTTGCAGCAGAGCAAAGGTAGTGTCTCCCAAGAGTGGGTCTCACTATCCTTCTATTTTCTATAGTAATGGCCTTATGCAGTATTTGTTTTGTGAGACTGAATTAGTTCACTCAGCTTAATGCTCTCAAATTTCTCCCAAGTTATATAGTATTTTTCAAAATCATTGCTCCTGGGTGTTGCATAGAATTCCATTGTGTGAATGTACCACAATTTCTCAATCTATTCAGCTGTGATTGGATAACTGGACTGTCACCATGTTCTTGTGATGGTAAATAATGCTGCTATGAACACTAGTGTACAAATCTCCATTTGTGTCTCAGTTCTAATTTCCTTGGGGTATATTCCTCGTAATGGAATAGCTGGGTCCTATGGAGATTCTTTGTTCAACTGTTTGAGGAAATGCCAAACTACCTTCAGAGTAGCTGTACCATTTTACATTCCTTCCACTAGTGTATGAAAGTTCCTACCTCTCCACACCCTTTCCAACACTTATTTATGATTGTTGATGCTGTTGTTATGTGCCGACGAATCGTTTGCGACTCATAGCAACCCTATGTACAACAGCCCTAAACCCTGCTCTATCCTGTGCCAATCGCATTGCCTCTGACACACGCATCCTGATTACCCCA
>NW_006399922.1:1801692-1802200 GCF_000299155.1 Elephantulus edwardii | reverse complement strand
GGAGGACACTTCAATGATTCAGATCCTTCCAGAAGAGCTGTGGGTGAGCATTAACATTACTGGTAAGTATATTCATTTTCTCCTGGACACAAGAGTCTATTATTTGGTCCTAAAAGTCTTCTGAGGTCCCAACTCTTCTCACTATTTCTTAGTTGTAAGAATTGATGGAAAACCTCATAAGCAGTTCCTTACTTCACCTCTGCCTTGCATGCAGACTTCCGAACTGTAAAACAACCCAGGAGTAGATGGAATTTGCTCCAGGACTTAAGAACAATAAATGATACAGTTGAGCTGCTACATCTTGTGGTCCCTAACCTTTTTACTATAATAGACAAAATGCTAGTCAATAAGCATTTTATTTTTAAGAACTACCTTCCCTCTGTAATTTGATTTGTGCCACTATTAGAACCTCTACTTGGAATATTATTGCTTTTAATTTTTGACTCATGTACTTTTTTTTTCTATAATTATATTTTATTAATTTTCATAAACATTTACAGAGATTTTG
>NW_006399922.1:1791021-1801592 GCF_000299155.1 Elephantulus edwardii | reverse complement strand
GCCCTTTTGATTTTCCGACTCTAGCTCCTCGCACATTTCATTGTAGTATTTTGCTTTGTCATTCCGAGCAGCCTTTTGGAATCTTCTGTTCAGCTCTTTTGTATCTTGAATTCTTCCTTGTTCTTTCGCTTCTCTACACTCCGGTGCAATCTTCAGAGTTTCTTCTGACATCCATTTTGTATTGTTTGATAATTTTTATATTTTGCTGAAGTACCTATATTGGAATGGGCACCAATATGCATCTTTTCTAGTTGGTGGGTCAGGATGCTATCTTCTCAATTTTCTGGTAAATAAACTAGTAAGCATGTCCAATGGTTTTTCTGTTTTGATTTTATGGTGAGAAAAATTTGTATTTAGAATTAGCCAGCAGGACTCAGTTTAGAATATCCCAATTTTCATAGTCAGGAGCAAGTCAAACATAGGCCTTCTTCTCTTCTTCAGGCCTAATCAAAATGTTGACCTTAGTCACATCAGTGCCACAAAGCATCTTTATAGCTTGTTTGATTTGGTGCTTGTTAGCCCTAACATCCACAATAAACATTTGTGTTCAAGTGTGTTGTTATTTTCTGTCTTCTTCATGGCTGACTCAGATGATGGCATAGTGGTCAAGTTTGTTTCTCCTGGGGGCACTCTCCCAGGAATATTAGGGCTGCCTTCAGAATCTCAGCATCTTAGACCACCAGAAATTGGGTGAGGTGTGGATGATTTTCTTCTTCTTCTTTTTTTTTAATGGCTGCCTTTCAGAACTGCCTTATTTATCTTTAACACGTTTGCTTTGGCTTCAGTTTTGGGAGCGTCCTTCTTCACTTTCAGCATCATCTTCATAGAAAGGCACATGTCCAATGTTTTATCTCTTTGTTGAATTATGTCAATTGGTTTTCCACCAAATGCTGGAGCCTTCTTTTGTAAATTTTGTAAACACCTTCAGTACAGCTTGAACTTATTCTTTCATTATATATTGTTGTTGCTATGTATTGTTGAGTCAGAAATGCTGACTCCCCTGTGGGTTTTCAGAGGCTGTAAATTGCATAGAGAAAATTTCCACCTTTCTCTTGAGTTGCAGATAGTGGATTCAAACCATGTGTCTTTGGATGGCAAGTGCAACTCCTTACAAATAGGTCAACAGGGTTCCTTTTTCATTATATGTTGTGGTTGTTGTTGTTATGTGCCGTCGACGCCTGCGACTCATCTAGACCATATGTACAATAGTCCTACATCCTGCTCTACCCTGTGTCAATCTCACTGTCTCTGACACACCCACCCCAATTACCCCAGTCACTGAATCAGTCCACCTCATAGAGGGTCTTCTTCTCCTGCACTGTCTCTCCACCCTCCCAAGCATGATGCCCTTCTCCAAGGATCGGCCCCTCCTTGCAACATGTCGAAAGTATGCCAGATGAAGCTTCAGAATCCTTGCCTCCAAGGAGCAGCCTGGATTAACCCTCTATAGGACGAACTTTTTTGTTTTCTTAGCAGTTTATGGTATATTCAATACTCTTCTCCAACACCACAGCTCAGAGGCATCAATTCTCCTTCTATCCTCCCTATTCATTGTCCAGCTCTCTGACACACAGCAAGTGACAGCAAAGACCATGGCCTGTATTAGGTGCACCTTAGCTTCCAGAATGGCACCATTGCTCTTCAGTACTTTGGAGAGGTCCCTTAACAGCAGTTTTTTCTATCGCAGTATGTCTTTTAATTTCCTGGCTGCTGATGCCAAGAGTGTTGACTGTGGAGCCAAGCAAACTAAAGCTGTTAATAATCTTAATCTCTTCACCATCCATCCTGATGCTGCCAAATGGCCCAGTGGTAAGAATTTTTTTCTTGATATTGAGCCTCAATCCATATTGAAGTCTTCAGTCCTTGACCCTCTGCCGCAAGTGCTTCAGGTACTTCTCAGTTTCGGCAAGCAGAATTTTGTCATCTGCATAACACAAATTATTGATGAATCTTCCTCCAATCCTGATGACACACTTCTCCTCACACAGCCCAGCCTCCCGGATAATCTGTTCTGCAGGTTGAAAAGATATGGAGTTAGGATACATCCCTGGCATATACCCTTCCCAATTTTGAACCATGCAGTGTTTCCTTGCTTTGTTCTGACGACTGCCTTCTGATGCAAGTATAGGTTTCTCATCAGCTCGATCAAGTGTTCTGCTGAAGATTATAAAAAACCAACTGGAACAGCACATCAACAAGAGAAATGCCAGAAGTGCAGGCTGGGTTTAGAAGGGGTCATGGTACTAGGGAGACTGTAGCTAATATTAGATGGACTGGCTGAAAGCAAGGAGTACCAGACAAATGTCTATTGTTATTTTATTGATTATGCAAAGGCGTTTGTGTGGATCGTAACAAACTGTGGCTGACTCTGAGAAGAATGGGAATCCCAGAACACTTGTTGGTGCTAATGGGAAACCAAAAAAACTGATTTCATTATGTAGTGGGTTATAAGCAGAAAAAAAATTCAAACTCACTGTTGCCAAGTTGGATCTGACTCAGAGTAACCCTGTGCCAGATTTTGGTGATTATAAATCATAATGAAGAAAAGGAGACAGCCCACCTTTCTCTCCTGCATTTGCTGGTAGTTTTGAACAGCCAGAGAATCATGGCTGTGCAATTGGTTAACGATTATGCCACAAGGACAATCATTTTGATATATAAAAGAGAGCTGGTTATGCTAAGAAAGCACATGTGAAGGAAACTGGAAGTTCCACCACACCAAAACAATGAAGGAGCTGAGGAAAATAAATTTCAAATAAACAAGGCTCTTCCTTTTCCTAGAGCTAGCTCCCTGAGTTCTAGCTTCCGGTCAGAAAACAAATATCCATGTGTTAAAGATACTTGTAGGTGATATTTCTGTTATAGTGGCAAAAAGAAACTAAAATAACCAATTTAATTTGAATTTGTTGTTGTTGTTACGTGCTGTCAAGTCACCTGCGACTCATAGCCACCCCATGTACAACAGCCCTAAACCATGCTCTATCCAGTGACAATCTTATTGTCTCCAGTACACCTACCCCCATTACCCCAGTCACTGAATCAATCCATCTCATAAAGGGTCTTCCTCTCTTGCACTATCCCTACATCCTCCCACAAATGAGGTCCCTCTCCAAGGACTGGTCCCTTCTTGCAACATGTCCAAAGAATGTCAGACGAAGCTTCAGAATCCTTGCCTCCAAGGAGCAGCCCGGTCTCACCTTCTCTAGGAAGAACCTGTTTGTTTTCCTAGCAGTCCATAGTATATTCATTATTCTTCTCTAGCACCACAGCTCAAAGGCATCAATTCTCCTTCTGTTATCTGTAGTCATTGTCCAGCTTTCTGATGCATAACAAGTAATTGCAAAGAGTATGGCCTGGATGAGATGCATCTTAGTTTCCAGACTGACATCGTTGTTCCTCTGTAAACTTTAGTATGTCACAACATTGCTTGGGACATAATAACACTAGGCTTATCAGCCTTCTTATCATAAATGGAATTGTGTCCTCCTAGAATATGTGTCTGGCATTTGAAATACTGGTGGCATAGCTTTCAGCATCACAGTAATCCACAAGGTACCTCAGTACAGCAAACTGACAGACAAGTGCTATATATAAATAAACAAGTAAGCATATACCCACCTAACCCAAGGTTATTAGCAACATTACTTGGATCTACAACCAAAATTCTTGATAACAGCTGTCAGGAGATTGGAAGATGTACTCCAACTGTCAAGTTTTCTGTTATGGATCTTTCCAAATTAAAAGCAGTGATGTCATTTTGAAGACTAAGGTGTGCCTGATTCAGACCATGCTCTTTCCATTCCTTGCAATGCAATGAATAAAGACAGCAGAAGAATAATTTATACCTTTGAACTGTGGTGTTGAAGAGTACTGACTATCCCATGGACTGCCAATGGAGAGGGACATTATGCTTAGAAGGATGGAGGGCCAGCATAAGGGAGTATGGATTGACATAGTAACTGCAGCAATGGGTTCAAGTGTGACAGAGATGAGAATGGCAAAGGATAGGGCAGGGTTCATAGCTGTTGTTCATAGGGTCAGTAGAATTTGTACTGGACTCAATGACACCTAACAACAACAAAATTTGTAAAAGCATGGTGGGGTCATGGTTTTTAGTGGTAACAGAATTATGTGATGATGTAATTATCTCCATGATCAGTTGTAAGGTGATTAAGGTGGGATGTAACACCCTTATTTAGGTCATAGTCCTGATGTGATTAAGGGGTTTCTCTCTGGGATGTAGTCTGCATGTTTTGTTTTTTATTTTATAAAAGATAAAAGGAGACAGAAGTAAGCAGAGAGGGAGTGGCAGCTGATTACCACAAAGAAAGAAAAGTGGAAGTGGAGCATGTTTTTGGACCTAGTATCCCTGTGCTGAGAACCCCCAAGACAAAGAGGAAGACACAGGAGATCGTCAGGAACATCAGGTTAATAGATGGTGAAAGCAGACAAGGGTCTTCCCCTACAGGCAATCCTGAGAGAAAGCCTTCCAAGTGTTTGTTGTTGTTGTTGTTGTTATGTGCTGTTGAGTCATTTGCGACTCATAGCGACCCTATGTACAACAGCTCTAAACCCTGCTCTATCCCGTGCCAATCGCACTGCCTCTGACACACCCATCCTGATTACCCCAGTCACTGAATCAATCCATCTCATAGAGGGTCTTCACCTCTTGTGGCGTCCCTCCACCCTCCCAAGCATGATGTCCCTCTCCTAGGACCCGTCCCTCCTTGCAACATGCCCAAAGTATGTCAGACAAAGCCCCAAAATCCTTGCCTCCAAGGAGTTGCTTGGTTTAATCCTCTCCAGGATGAATCTGTTTGTTTTCTTGGCAGTCCAGGGTACATTCAATACTCTTCTCCAGCACCACAGCTCAAAGGCATCAATTATCTTTCTGTCCTCCCTAGGACTTCAACCCTTCTAAATGCAAGAAAGGGATGCTATTGTCAACTACTGGGTAAGGACCTGCACTACCAATCCAAAGGCAGGCAGTTCAAGCCAATGAGATGCTCCATGGGAAAAAGATGGATAACATTCTCTTATGCAGATTTCAGCCTCTGAAAGTCTACTGGGGAGTCAGCTATAAATTGTTTTTACTTGAAGGCAATGAATGAAAAGTGAGTGAAATTGTGAGAAGATAATTTCTGTTTGTTACAGCCACCCACTTTCAGCATTTCTGTTACAGCTGCACTAGAAATCTAAGATACTAACCATGTAGGACTTCTAAGACACCAGCCCAAGTCCCATAAGAAGTCCTTCCCAATTCTATCTTGGTGAGAGTTCTCCATGGTTCAGGTTCTACAGCTTGCTAGTCAACCTAACTCAGATGAAGGGCATATTCCTAATGTTCGTTGAGGGGAAGGGTCCCTACTTCTTGAGAGGTGTCAATTTTAAAGAGATTTGGCCTTGCAGCTGGTAACTCTCACTAGGGGACAGTGTTTGGGGAGAAAAGTAGTGGGAAAGTGAAATAAGTTTCAAATTTTGATTAATAAGCATAAAGTATAAGAGACTGTCACATGGAATGTGCTGAAAGACTATGTCTGTACCTTATTTCTGAGCCAGCAGAGGCATACACTTTAGCATTTCAAGGTCGTAAGAAAAACAAAGTAAGGTCAAGGTTCCTTCTCAAGTTCAGGCACAGTCTCCAAACTGTGTGATTTTAAGTAAGACACTTAGTCCTCAAATGTTTGTCTACTTATCTGTAAAACTGGGGATAATAGTAGTATGAAGATTAAATATGTTAGTATTTTTAAAGTACATACAATAATTCCTGGAACAATGTTTGAAAATATAGCTAAATAAGAGGGAAGACCAGACTACACACACATAAGCCAAAGGCCAAACCAATTATTGCCTTTATGTTGTTTTCATTTCAATGTGACTCTCGATCTGGTTTCTGAGGCTATAAATCTTTGAGCAGACGTCTCATTTTCATTCATAAAGCAGCTGAAGGATTCTAACCACTGACCTTTCAGTTAGCAGTGCAACAAACAACCATGCCACCTGAGTACCTTGTGCATTTATTACTTTCAAAACTGCCCTCAAGTGGAATCCGACTGACAGTGACTCTCCACTGGGTTTCCAAAGCTGCAAAGCTTAACAGGAGAAGACTTTCATTTTCACAAGAAGCTGGGGATTTGAACTCCTGGTGATATGCAGCCTTTTGGTCAGTAGCACTACAGGCTACATACTATGCCACAATGTTCCTTCTGTATGCATACATCAAACTCAAACTTGTCAAGGTCAGAGTAATGGAGTAAGTCAGGCATGGAAGAAGGCTGCATGCAAAGAGAGTTGAGGCAGATGTCAGAGAAATAAGGAAGGCCTGAGAGTTATGTTTGCAAATGGAAGGCACAGATCAAATGAAGTGGGTAAGACCAGACCTAGAAAACTAGAAAAACTAGAAAACCAATACCATAGGTTCTGATCAATTCTGATATGTGTCGTATTTTAGATACATGAGCCATGACGAGATCAATGGCCTAGAACTGCCCACCAAACTCTGAACTCTGTGACATCATCCCATTGGCCCAGACTCAAGCTCCAAGCTATGCTCAAGCAAGGAAGTTAACCTTATATACGGCCCTACCTCCATGGCCTGGAGTCTCTTCCACTAATTCCGATCCTTGGAGGACGGTCATTCCTTCCTTTGGGATATATCTAATAAAGCCACCTTTCCTTTTACCCCTACTCCTGTCTCATTGCCTTTTTCTTGACCTCATGCTCCAACAAGGCCTTAGCCCACAATGGGATTATTGTGAACAAGATAAACAACCTAAGATGGGCTGGCCCAGGCCAAGACCACAGGGTTCATCCACAGTCGATCTTTCTGTTGTTTCCCATCCAGTTCAATTCTTTATTCAGGGCTGAACCAGGGCATTCACCATACGTAACGTTTCTGGTTCCTTGACTGGGAAGTACTCAAAGTGTACTAAAACACACTGCCCTAGAGTCCATTCTGACTCACAACAGCCCTTCATTGGGGCTCTAAGACTGCATATTTTAAAAAGAAGAGATTTCTCATCTTTCTCTTATAGAGAAGCTGATGAATTTGAACCCTCAGTGATGCTGCAACACACCCCCAAAATAGTACCCTCCACCTAGATGCTGGCATTTGGCAAAGTGTAAGTTCTGTCTGCTTGTGTTTTTTCAGTAAATGGCAGCAAATATCAACAATAAGGAGCAAGAGTTGATTTCCCTCTCAGCTTTCCTCAGACAAAAAGTACTGGGTGATAAAAGTGATTATGATCAATTTCTAACCTAAAGGTTGGCAGTCTGAACTCAACTAATTCTAATCTGTTGTTCAGGTTGCTATGAGTAGCAGTTAACTCAACAGCATCTAACAACAGCAATGCTGTCATGGGGCAAGAAGGGCCTTGAGAGCTATATTTATTAAGATCTCAGCTAAGAAAACCCTCTGGGGTCGTTTTACTCTGTGATACCCAGGATCCTCACGAGTCAGAATCAGCTCAACATCAAAGAGTTTGAGCTGAGGAGCTAAGAAGAGGTACAGATTGTACAGGTAGCTCGCGGAAGGTTTACTAAAATCTCATGCTAGTCCCCATCCACAGTTTTCTATATTTTAGGTCTGGGATGGAATCCAAGAATTCACATGTCTCACAGGTTCCCCTCTGGCTTCTGGAGGTGAGGTAGGTTTGAGGACTCTGGGCATGTGTGATGGTTTTTTGGGGGCCCACGAGGGGCTTGGCAGGGTGGACCTGCCAGATGAACTGGGGGTCTGGGGTAGGGAGTTTGCCAGCATTTGGGCATGGCGGGCTGGGAAGACACTGTAGGGCCTGAGGGCAGTCTTTCATTGTTTTTGTTCAGACATTCCTCTAGGTCCTATAACAGCAGCGGTCACTTGTGGTTGCTGTGAGGCTGAACACTGTGACAATGATGTGTCAAATGCATTAATGGCTGGTTACCCAATGCAGACAGAGAGTGGGGAGGAGCTCCCCACTGAAAACAAGCTTGGAAGGAGGAGTGACATCCACTTCCTTAATAGCTTGCATCCAGAAACTCTATGAACCTGGAGATAGGATGAAAGGCACCCAAGTGTCAAGGACTCCCCTTTATAGTGTCTGCGTACTCTATGACTCTACGGCACTTAACAACAACAGGTTCCCAGGTGATACTGGGCCCTTTATTTTGAAAAGCAATGATGGTCTTGTTGCTGGCCTGGGGGCCTCATTTCAGGGAACTCCCTGATATGTCCCAACCACTACTCATCTGTCAATGTGTTTTACTATTGTGGTTAGTGCACTGCTGTGATGCTGGAAGTGAAACCACAGGCATTTAAAATGTCAGCACTGTTCAGAACAAGGGACAGGTTTTAGTGGAGCTCCCTGAGTAAGACAGACTAAGAAGCAGGATTGGGGTGGGGGGCTCTGGTGGCCTAGTGGCAAGGAGCTGCAACTACAATCCCAGAGGCACACGGTTCGAATCCACCAGATGCTCTGCCAGGAAAAAGAGGGACAATCTCCTCCTATACCTGTCAGATCTGATTTGATGGTACACACACACACACACACACACACACACACACAAAGATAAAAAAAAAAGAAGCAGGATTGGCCATCTACTTTTGAAACAGCAGGCCCTTAAAAAGGTTATGGAAGTTAATACAGAGTCCCTGTACCAAAAAGGGCCCTCCTGGGGATATATTTCACAGAGAGTTGTGCTGCTAATTCAAGGGCTAAACTTCTTTGGCAGTTTGAATCCATTAGTCATTCCTTAGGAGAAAGACTGGAAGTCTCCTCCTATGTAATTCACAACCTCTGAAAACATGCTAAAAGAGTCAGCTGTAGTTGATTCTGACTCCACAACAATGAGGGGGTTTTGAGTACCAAAAAATTTGACTGAGGGGAGCTCTGGTGGCCTAGTGGCAAGAAGCTGTACTGCAATCCCAAAGGTACATGGTTCGAATCCACCAGATGCTCTGCTGGAGGAGGGACAATTTCCTCCTGTACCAGTCAGATCTGATTTGATGGTACATACACAAAAAATAATAAAATAAAATTTAAAAAAAAATTCTAAAGAGAAAAAAAGATTTGACTGACACGGAATAATTTCAGGAAAAAAGCATATGATCAAGAATCAACAGTACTTAAGGGAAAAAGTCCAGGCTGCACTGAAGAGAGTTAGGAAAAATTAAGCCTTTAGAAATTTTTCACTACTGACTGAGGTGTTCCAACAAACAGATGCAGCCCTAGATGTGTTCACTTGTCTATACTAAGAAAACTTAGAGACAGCTACCTGGCCAGCTGCCTGGAAGAAACTCATACTGGTGGCCATTCCAGGAAAGGTGATCCAACAGAATATGAAAATTATCACTGGACTGATAGGCTACATCATGATGATGGAGAAGAGATTGAAACTATCAACAAGTTCATCTTGCGTGGATCCACAATTAACATCCTTAGTACCAGCACTCAGGAAATAAAGAGACACACTGTACTGGGAAAATCTGCAGTAAAGGACCTTTCCAAATTATTGAGAAATAATTATGTCAGTTGAAAGACTAAAGTGCATCTGATTCAGGACACAGACTTTCCTATCACTTGCTGTGCATCTGAGAGCTGGACAGTGAATAAGGATGACAGGAGAAGTACTGATGCCTTTGAGCCATGGTGTTGGAGAAGAGCACTGAACATTCTATAGATGGCCAAAAGAACAAATAGATAAGTCTTGGAGACAATGCAGCTGGAGTACTTTTTGGAGGTAAGAATTAAGAGGCTATGCCTCACATACTTTGGGCATGTTGCTAGGAAGGACTATTCTTTGGAGAAGGATATGATGCTAGGTAGGGTGGAGAGTTGGTGAAAGAGAGGAAGATCCTTCACCAAGAGGACTGATGTGGTGATTGCCTTAATGGGCTTTTGTGTGTTAGGAAGTTTGAGGATGGTACGGGATAGGCAGGGTTTAGATCTTTTGTTCATAGGGTTGCTATGAGTCATACTCGACTCGAGAGAACCTAACAACAATAACCACCACCATTAATATCACATACAGGTAAAATCTTGCTGAAGATTATTTAAAAAGGACTGGAGTAACACATCCACACAGAACTGCTAGAAATTCATGCTGGATTCAGAAGAGGATGTGGATGGAAGGTTATTCTTGTTGATGTCAGATGGACAGTGGTTGAAAACAGAGAATTCCAGAAAGACATTTACTTGTATTTTATTCAATTACAAAGCAAATAAACTATTTGTATCATAATAAATAATGGATAATACTGTAAAGAGGGGCAATTCCAGAACACTTAATTACTCTCATATGGAACCTGTACATGGGCTAGGAAGCAATCATTTGAATATAATAAGGGGATACTGTTGTTGCTGTCAGGGGTCATAAGTCAAGTACAACTCATAGGAACCCTATGATCTGAACCCTTTCCTACCCTGAACCATCCTCACAATGCCTGACACACACCTGAGCCCATTCATGCAGTCACTGTGTCAATCCACCTGGTTAAGGGTTTCCCTCCCTTTCATCACCCCACCACCTTCCAAAGCACGATGTCTCTCTCCAATAAATAACCTCTCTTAGCAACTTGCCCAGAGTATGTGAGA
>NW_006399922.1:1776668-1785731 GCF_000299155.1 Elephantulus edwardii | reverse complement strand
AGGAGTGATAGGGAATGGCAAAGGACACACTGACAAAGGAGATTAATCAGAACTGGCTTTGACAAGCACTGTGGCAATTGGACAATTAAAACAGACTTTCAAGGGGAAAAAAAGGAACAAACTGGGGGGGTGTAGAGAAAATAGTGCAACAATGAATGAATGGAAATCCAAAATCTCTGTAAATGTTCATTAAAATTAATAAAATATTATTTTTAAGAAAGAACAACAATGAAAAAAAAAACTTAAGAGACAACCAACCTGCTTTATAAATTGGTATTCTTTTATGTAAAATTCTAGACTTCTAGTCTCTCTTGAAAAGTTAGAAGCTCTGTATCCACTCATACATGGCAACACTCAGCTGCAGCCAAGCAAGCAGGGGTAGGGACTCTCAAGTTAGTGCCAATGCCACTGAGCTTGCCTGCCTCACCCACTTCATCCCAAGCCTTTAGAGCTTGTGACTAAACCTAGTCTATGTTTAGTTCTCTGTGACAGCTCTCTAGGACCCCCATTTCCTGATGGTTATACCACATGTATGCTCCCTTGGGTATGGCAAGGTTTACGAGCTCACTTATAACAAACAGAGTCCTACAGAAGTAAAATATTGTTATATCAGCATTCTCACTCAGGGCTGTTGAGTTGGAACTGACTAAGAACTGACCCTCCAGTAGATTTGTATAGTTGTAAATCCCACAGAAGGAGACTGCCTATCTTTCCCTCTCAGAGACATTGATGGATTTGAACCATTAAAGAGGTGTGGGCTTTGAGTTAGCAGTGCAACTCCCTAAGGACTATGCCGCCAGAGGTCCCTCCCCTCAGCATTGTTGTTCTTGTCAGATTCACTGAGTTGAGTAAAAACAACTGATAGGGACCTTGTGAACAACAGAGTGGAAGCTTGCTCTCTCCTGCATCATCCTCACACTCTCCATCACGCTCAAGCCCACTGTTACGGTCACTGTGTCAATCCAACCTGTTGAAAGTCTTTCCTTCTCTGATCATCCACTTTCCCCAGCATGGTGTTTTTTTTTTTCCTGAGGACTGGCCTTTCCTGACAATATGCACAAAGTATGCCAGACATACTGTCCTTGCTTCTAAGAGAATCCTGGTTGTTGTTGTTCAACACTGTTGCTGCTATGTTCCAGCAAGTCAGAAGTGACTCATAGCTGACTTGCCCATCTTCTTGCAGAGCCAGTGGTGGATTCAAACTATGTGCCTTTAGGTTGGCAGTGCAGCTCCTTACACTAGGCCACCAGAGCTCCAATGGGATACCAAGTGACATGTTTTAACAAACAGATGCAGCTCTAATGCTTAGTCTATGCTTAGAAATCTGGAAGACAGCTACCTGGCTTACTGACAGGAAGATGAATATTTGTACCCAGAAATTATTGAGCAGTATCAATAATATCAATATCATTATCAAGAATAATGAACAAGTAAAATATTGATGAAGATTATTTTTAAATGGCCAAAACAGTACCTCAAGAGGGACTACAAGAAATTAAAGTTGGGTTCAGGAGATAGTGGCATAAGCAATATCACTGCTGATATCAGATGAATCTTGATAAAAAACCAAGAATACCAGAAATATATTTATTTGTGTTTTATTGACTATGTGAAGGCATCTGACTGTGTGGATTATAGTAAATTATGGACAACATTGAGTGTCTCTCACAGAACACATAATTGTGTTCATCTGAAACTTATACATAGATGAAGAAGCAGTTGTCTGAACAGAATAAAGGGAAACTGTATGCCTTAAAATTAAGAAAAGTGTGCCTTTCTACATACCTATTCACATTGTATATTGTATAAATAATTAAAGAAATTGGACTATATGAAGAAGAATGCAGCATCTGAACTGGAGGAAGACTTATCAACAACTACATTATGCAGATGACACAACCTTACTTACTGAAAATAAAGAAGACTTGAAATACTTGCTGCAAAAGATCAAAGACTAAATAGTCTTCAATATACTTCAACATCAAGAAAACAGAAATCCTCACCACTGGAAGAATAGAAACCATCATGACAGATCAAGAAATGAGTTAGTTGTCAATTACATCATTTTACTTGGATTCACAATCAACACCCATGGTAACAGAGGTCAAGAAATCAAAGGACAGACGTGTTGCCTTGTGAAAAATCTGCTGTCAAGGATCTCTCTATAGTGTTGAAAAACAATGATGTCAGTTTAAAGACTAAGCTATACCAGACCAACCTGTGATAAGTCAATTGTTTCCTGTGTATCTGAAAGCTGGACAAATGAATAGGGATGACAGAAGAACTGATGTCTTTGAATTGTGGTGCTGGAGAAGAATATTCAACATCCTATCGACTGCCAAAAGAACAAACAAGTCTGTCTTGCAGAAACAGGGAGCTTCTTACAGGCAAGGATGGTGAAGTTTCATCTCACACATTTTGGGCACGTTATCAGAAAGCACCAATCCTTAGAAAATAAGCATTATACTGGGAAAGGTGGAGGGTCAAAGATAAAGAGGAAGACCCTCAACAGTATGGATTGACACAATGACTGTTGACCTGGGCTTGAGCACATCAGAGAATGTAAGGATAGTACAGGATAGGGCAAGGTTCAGATACGTGATTTACTGGGTTTCCGTGAGTCGAAAACTAGTCGATAGCACCTAACAACAATATCACACTTCATCATTCTGTGTTCTGTGGTATAAATTTTGTTCAATCCCTCTCTTTGTTACTGCCTTTAAGTCAAGGATAGTGCTTTGTTTTCTCCACAGGGTGCAGTGCGAACTTGGTTGATGATAAGTGCTCTGTAAAAGTGAACTGAAATGAAGCATAAGGAGCAGAAGAAAAAGTCAGTGAATCTTGGAATGCTATGACTGCTCAACCACATTAGCAACAAAGCTCCGCTGCAGTTGGGGAGCTTCCAGAGCCAGGACTAACCCCGCAGAGGGCAGTATATTTCATCCTTGCACATAATCATATGCCCACTGGTGATGGCTAAGGACAAAAGAACGGCAGTGGAAAAGCGCCTGTAAGACATGTCTATGAGATAATATCTATAGTTGTTGTGGACCCTTGATTTAGAACCAACTCACAACTGACCCTCCACCAGGTTTTCAATGGCTGTAAATCACAGAAGAGGAAACTGATCATCTTCTACTTGTGGAACAGTTGGTGGATTCAAACTGTGTGCCTTTGGGTTGGCAGTGCAGCTCCTTACACTAGGGAGATAATCATGTTATTTAAGGAAGTTAAACAACTGAAATCCAGAGGCGGGAAGAAAAAAATCCAAATCCAAACAAAAAGACAAGCAAAAATCACAGGCTGAGCATGCTAAATAGTGCAGACCACCTGCCAGCACTTCCTTCATGGTGTTTGGCCCAGAAAGGGTCAAGAGACAGGAAGAGGGAAGCCAGGCTGTTGGCCAGGAGTTAGGCAGACTTGTCACCTCTTGGCTGATCGATTCTGATGTTCAACATGATCCCTCCCAGGACTACAGGGGACTGGCTACAGTCAACTTAATGGTAGGTACTAACATAGGATATTTATATTATGTTAGATTTAACATAGCATATTTCAAAGGATTTTCCCAGTGCAATTTTGATCACATTTAAGAAGCTGTACTGCAATCACAAAGTCATGTGGTATGAGGCAACTAGCTGCTCTGCAGAAGAAGGATGGGCACCGTCTATCCACGCAATTAACTGTCTCTGAAAATCCTCTGGAGGGTCAGCTACAGGTCAGTTCTAACTCTCTGGTACACAACAACAACAAACACATTGACTTTAAAATAAAAGTCAATGTAAGGTATAAAGATAAAATGAAAACACATCTCCTCTGTGGTTCCTGACAGCATAAATCAATAACTAGGACTAGGTGAGAAGGATGGGTAATATCCTCCTACACAATTATCCACCTCTGGAAACCCACTGGAGGGTCAGCTATGGCTCGGTTTCAACAGCAACAAGAAGAGACAGTATCTCAGGTTGGCGTAGAAAAGTCAGTGGTTAGAACCTATGATCCACTCCTCAGGAGAAATATGTGGCTTTCATACAGTTTACCCCTAACCAAACCCAATGCTGCCCAACAAGACCAGACACATAGTGACTCAGAAGAGATTTCTGAGGCTATAAATCTTTACCCGAGGAGACAGCCCACTTTTCTCTGATGGAGGAGCTGATAAAGTCGTATCAACACATTACACCACCAGGTACCCACCCAGAAAGATTACCATGTTGGGAATCTGATGGGAGAGTTCTACTCTGTAACTTAAAATCAACTCCATCCTAGTGAGATTTGTTTGTTTTTGTTTTTACAGTCCATCCTTTCTACCACTACGACATATAGATCCTGGCAAAATGTAATCCAAGAAACCACAGAACAAATTAGGAGCCCTGGTGGGTCAGTTCACAGTCTAAGAGGATTTGCAACACCTTTCTGCTTACCTGCCTCAGGTGGTAACACCTAATAAGTTTGATTAAAATTGAGTGCATTGACTGAGCATTGGGGCTACTTGTGTCCATCGAGTTTAATTATTAAAACTGAGAATTGAGAATAGCTAGGCCAACATCATTTAAGTATTTGCTTCAGGATATTCAATCCCAGGAAGTTAAGGCTGTAAAACAATAAATCATGTCACTGCTTGCTGCAGGAAATTACTGCAAAACAAACATGTGCTGGCCTAGGAAGATAACTATTTACTTGCTGAAATGTGCTTCAGGACCTTTGTCCTACTGGATCTATCAGTCCTGAACTCTCCTGTCACAAACTGCACCAAAATCCAATCAGATCACTACTTTGATAAATACAGTTTGCACCACCTTTGATATGGCTCTGAACCTTGTAGGTGTGCTTCTCTGCCCTTCCCTGCCCTTGACACCTCAGACTGCACCCCGTCATCACCCATTTTGCACAAGGATGGATGAACTTGGCTTTTCCTTTTATAAACAAATAATTCTGATGAATTTCTGTGGAGTCAACAACTGACATAATAAATCTGTTTTGATGTCTTCGAAAAACAGAATTTATATACAAGAGTTGATCCACATTTACAAAGTACACATTAGGGGGTGCAATAGTTATTACACATTGATGATCAGCCTCAGTAATAAATCAAAGTGCCTCTGTACATCTTCCCCCTTGAGAAAAAAACGTGGTATAGGAATATTAGCCAGTAACAGATTGCAGATGAATATTTTAACCTCTGCTTTTCTATTTTTCTTTTACATGATTCTGTTTATTCCTAATTCTCTACAATGAGTATATATTATTTGAGAGTAAGAGACGAGAAACAAAGCAAGCAGCTACAGAGACAAACTTATTTCTGAGTGTAAATGAGAAAGGACCACTGGGTCTCAATTTAACATACATGCACACACGTACACACATGGCTAGTATAAAAAAACAGTCGTTTAAACCCTATTTTATTAAGCTAGTGGGCACACTTATTCTGCTTTTCATCTTTTCAGATAGCTGCACCAATAAGAACACAGAGAAGCGATACACTTTTGACCATGTTAACCTGCTTCTCCCACACTCTACATGATGATAAGATGTTCCAGGGTGTTCAATAAAATACAGGTTCCCAGGCTACCCCCAGCAAAGCAGATTCAACCAGCCAAGGAGTTGGCTCAGGAATCTATTTTTTTTGTTTGTTTGTTTTTACGAGCACTCAGTGATTCATATACTCCAGCAAAGGGTAGAACACACGAGACCACTGCATCAACTCTCTGGAATGCAAAATCTGGAGTTTAAACAGCTTTCATCATAAAGCTGCTTAACTGAGAAAGAAAATGCTGAGCAATTTACAAGCCTGGATCACCTCTGCTGTCTTTTCTATATTAGTACCTCTCAAGTCTGAGTACTGTGCCTTTCTGTTTAGTATGGAAGCACTAAATTAATTGCAAGAATTCCCCCCTACTGTAAATCGCAGTAACCACTAGCAACTGGGTTTAGGCTCATTCCCCTGGACAGAGCTGGCAGAGAGCAGTCTCCCGGCAGCTAGAAGAGTGCACCCCCACACAGCAAGCACAGGGAACAAGCTTACAATCCGATCACAATCAAGATTTCCTTTTACCTTAAAGAAACTTTCTCGCTTGTCCAGAACTCGGGTGCCCATTGTCCACGCTGACATTTCCCCCAGCAAGTTTCTACTGCATGCCTGAGAGTCCTGAAAGTAGAGACATTTTTAATGGTTAGTCCAGCCTGTAGGAAATTCCTTTCTAAGCCACAGAGCACTCACAACAACAGGACTGCCAAGATCTTTTTCCATCAACAACACAGTGCCATTTATTTCCCACCAAAGCCCTTGCATCTCCTTTCGGTCTGTGATTTCCTGCTGCAGTGTCCCACCTCCCTGTCCTTGTTGCCCCCACCGATACCAGCTGACGTAGAGGGTTCCAGCACTGCCTAAAGCATAATAATGGCTTTGTGTGTTTGCTTGAACTCACAGTATAGCCCAAGAGGGAAAAATATTAGAAGTTGCCACAATTTGCTCTGAAAGCTCATAGATTTAATGTTCCTAAGCACAGAGGAACAGAGGACGGAGGCACTGGAGGGCCCAGGAAATCCTGCTGGAATGGAATGAGGTCATCTAGAGTTCTGCTAGCCTTCCCTCTCCAGGCAAGGTCAGCTGAAGGGCACTGGGAAAGAAATCACTGCATTTTCTCCTTAGAAGTTAGGAGAATTTGAATTAAAGAGTATGCCTCTAGTTGCAGAGAGATCAGTGCATGCAAGGGGGCAGGATGTAAATGTTGTTGTCTGGTGCCATAGAACGAGTTCTGACTCATGGTGCCCTAGTGAACAAAATACTGTCTGGTCTGGGCCACCCTCATGATGTTTAAGCTCACTGCTACAGCCACATCAGTCCATCTTGTTGAGGGTCTTCTTCCTCTCTTTTGGTGGGTTGACATGTTGTGAAGGGAGTTGATAATCCAAAGGAGAAAGGGATGTCTCCTGACACAGAGAAGGAACAATAAAGGCAGTCCTGGTAGGCTAGTGGTAAGAAGCTGCACTGAAATACTGAAGGCATATGGTTTGAATCCAACAGCTGCTCCATGGGAGAAGGATGAGCAATGTCCTCCCGTGTGATTAACTGCCTCTGAAAACCCTCCAGAGGGTCAGCTATGGGTCGGTTTCGACTTGAGCATACACAACTAAGTAACTATAGTTCTGAATATGAACTGTGGCCACTGAAGCTTGAGTAGTGCTCACTTGAGCATCAAACCTTTAAATTCTCACAGACTTTGGGTTAGCAGCTCAGACTCTAAACCAGATAGACTGACAGTGACTGCAGCCATGGGCTCAAGCGTATCAGAGATGATGAGGATGACACAGAATATGACAGGGCTCAGACCTGTTGTTCAGAGGGTTGCTACTTGACAGCACCTAACAACAGCATCTTCAGAGGTCTCTGAGATCCCATTTAGGAAACAATAATAAGAGATAATTCCCTTTCTTCTGGAACCTTGATCCACTTTAGTAATTCTCAAGGCTAGACCACTTTAAAGGCCCCAAATCTAATTCCCTGAGCTTCTTTCCATGAGGGATCTCATTGGGATGAAGGCCAATTCTCCAAACCCTTCCAAGGAGCTGGAGAGAGGAATTCATAGTTGACCCTGATTTCCAGAAAGGCAGGTTTTCAGATTCCTCTCTAACCAGGGCCCAGTTCCATGGAGCCATCACTTAGGATCAAAGGCTCATGACTGGAGCAAGAAGTAAACACAGCGCTGTGCTCAGAATGAAGACCAGAGAGGAGGCACTCACTATCTCAGGAACAACCATTCAACCAGCCATAGCTAAAGGCACACAAATGAAAAAGCAGAGTTATCTTTTTTATTAAAAAAAAAAAAAGTAATACTAGTTTATCTTCAGAATTCAAATACATTGTTTTTCACACCAGATCCTTCCCATTTCCCTCACCCTCCACCCATCAAATTGTACGACCCCATGTTTAATCTACTACCCACACCTCCTCACCCCTCTGCTTCAACCCTCTGCCCCCCTCACTTGGCTTCTCATACTCATTCTACAATAATGGTTTTATACAGTATTTGTCCTTGTGGGACTGAGTTAGTTCACTCAGCACAATGCTCTTCAATCCCTCTCAAGTTAGACAATAATTTAATACTGGTTTGCATACAAAGTTCATAAAGTTCATATGCATTGTTTTTCACACCGGAAAAAGACTGATAATCCAATTACAAAACGGGAAAAAGACATGGAAAGGCATTTCACAGAGGAGAACATTCAGATGGCCAACAGACACATGAAGAAATGGTCCAAATCATTGGCAATAAGAGAGATGCAAATCAAAACCACAATGAGATACCATCTTACCCCAGTAGCAGTGGCAAAGTTTAGCAGGGCAGCAAGTAATACATCTTGGAGAGGATGTGGTGAGATAGGAACTCTTATATGTTGGTGGGATTGTAAAATGGTACAACCACTCTGGAAGTCAGTTTGGCACTTCCTCAAAAATCTGGACACAGAAATTCCATATGACCCAGCTATTCCACTGCTTGGAATATATACCCTGAGAAAATGAGAACCGAAGCACAGAGACTTGTATACCAATGTTCACAGCAGTATTATTCACCATAGCAAGAACATGGGAATAACCCAAATAGCCAAGCACAATGGAATGAATTGAGAAATTATGGTACATTCACACAATGGAATACTATGCAGCATGCAGGAGCAATGATTTTGTAAATTACTACCTATAATGGGAGGCGAATGGAGAGCATTATGCTAAGTGAACTAACTCAGGGACCATTATTGTAGAGCATGTACAAGGATCCAAGGCGAGGAGGGTTTAAACACACAGTTCTTTTTTTTTTTTTTACAGAGGTTTTGGATTTCCATTCATTCATTGCCGCAATTTTCTCCCTGCCCACCCCTCCCCACCAGCTCACTTCCCCCTTCGAAGAGAGAGAAAAAAAAAAAGAAAAATATTCCTTTATTAGTATACAATTCCCACGTCCCTTCCCCCCACCCCCCACCCCGAGTACACTTCTCTTTGCAACCTTAATTCTGGATTCCTGTGCTAACCATAATACTCAATCATATATCACTTCTAATCTG
>NW_006399922.1:1774402-1776568 GCF_000299155.1 Elephantulus edwardii | reverse complement strand
GAGATAAAGCTGTATCATACTTTGCCTCCATGGAGCACTCTGGTTGCACCTTCTCTAAGACATAGCTGTTTGTTCTCTTGGCAGTGTATGTGCTCTTCTATAACACCACAGTTCAAAGGCGTCAATTCTTCTGATTCTTCAGGAGATTCTGATAGTTTAAAATCAAGAAAAGTATATGTCAAAGTTGTATTCTTTCTTTATCCTTACTCAATCTCTATTCTGAGCAAATAATTTGAGAAGCTGTGCAGCATCTGGATTGGAGGAAGACTCATCAACAACCTGTGATATGCAGATGACACAAGCTGACTGAGAGAAAAGGAAGCATTTACTAATGAAGTTCAAGTTCTATATTCTTCTCCTCTAAGGATTAAATCTCAACATAAATAAAAGTTCTTACAACTGAACCAATACACAGAGAAATGACTGAAGCTGTCAAGGATTTAATTTCATTACTGTGCACAATAAGTACTCATGGATGCAGCAGTTTAGAAATTGGGCAAATCTTCTGTGAAAGGCCTCTTTAAAGTGCTAAAGAGTAAAGCTGTCACTTTAAAGACTAAGGTGTACCTGACACAAGTCATGGTATTTTCCATAGGTTTCATATGCATATGAAAGTTGGACAACGAGTAAGGAAATTGAACAATAAAGAACTGATGTTTTTTGTTTTTATTTTTTATTGTTTTTATTATTTTTGTGTGTGTGTGTACCGTCAAATCAGATCTGACTGGTACAGGAGGAGATTGTCCCTCTTTCCCCGGCAGAGCATCTGGTGGATTTGAACCATTCACCTCTGGGATTGTAGTTGCAGCTTCTTACCACTAGGCCACCAGAGCTCCCCTAGAACTGATGTTTTTGAATTCTGTTGTTGGAAAAAATACTGAATAAACCATGAACTGCCTAAAGCACAAACAAATCTATTTTAGAAGTTGTATTTTAAGAATACAGGGATTCTTATCACATGAGGAGCCAGTGGGTTAAAAATTCTAGCAGAACTCCTAGTTTAATAGATGAGGAAAAGGAACTGTGGGGATTGAGTACATGCCCTCCAGGACTCTGTCAATCCCTGAGGCAGCAAATCTGGGTTCTGTCCACAAAACAGCCACCTTCTCAAGCCATTGACAATTACTAGTCAATGATTAATTACATCTTGCTTGGGTCAACAATCAACATCCTTGGTACCAGCACTCAGGAGATCAGGAGACATATTACATTGGGCAAGTCCACTATCAGGGACCTTTCCAAAACTGCTGAGAGCAATGATGTCGGTTTAAAGACTAAGGTGCGCCATGGTCTTTTCAATCACTTCCTATGCATCTGAGAGGTGAACAATGAATAAAGATGACAGAAGAAGAATTGCAGAATTGATATATTTGAGCTGTGGTCTTGGAGAAGAGTGCTGAATATCCCATGGGCAACCAAAAGAACTAACAGGTATGTCTTGAATAGAGTACAACCAGAGCACTCCTTGAAGGTAAGTATGAAAAAGTTTCATCTCACATACAATGGACAGTTGCTAGAAGAGGCTATTCCTTAGAAAGGAATAGCTTGGAAATATTGAGTGTCAGTGAAAGAGGAAGACCTCCATGAGATGGATTGATACAGCAGCAATGGGCTCAAGTGTGTCAGAGACTGTGAGAATGGAACAGGGTAGGAAAGGTTCCAGTCTGCTATTCATATGGTCATACTTGACTCCAAACTGACAGATCACAGACCAAAGACAGCCTTTAGAAGTATATGTTCAATTTGAGAGCTAAACAATGAACAAGGATGACAGAAAAAGAATTGATGCCTTTGAGCTGTGTTGCTGGAGAAGTGCACTAAATATCCCATGGGCTGCCAAACAAATTAACAGGTCTGTCTCGGAGAAAGTGCAGCTAGAGTGCTCTTTGAAGATAAAGATGACAAAGCTTTGTCTCACATACTTTAAGCATGTTGTTAGGAGAGGATGTTCCTTGACAAGGGGCATCATGCTTGGAAAAGTGAAGGTTTGGCAAAAAAGAGAGATCTTCAACAAGATGAACTGACACAGGGGAGCTCTGGTGGCCTAGTGGCAAGAAGCTGCACTGCAATCCCAGAGGAACACGGTTCGAATCCACCAGATGCTCTGCCGGAGAAGGAGGCGCAATATCCTCCTGTACCAGTCAGATCTGATTTGACGGTACACGC
>NW_006399922.1:1749612-1760970 GCF_000299155.1 Elephantulus edwardii | reverse complement strand
TCTGGATTCCTGTGCTAACCATAATACTCAATCATATATCACTTCTAATCTGTTCTTTCCCTCATCTGTTTCAATACAATATACATAATTCACCTCTATCATGCTGTCCCTGAAGACATCTTCTCTGCAAGCAATCTGATCCAAACCAGCAGTTAAAGGGCTGCTGGGAGCCAACACCCCAGCCCTCACCAGGCCCAATCTTTGTGCTCCACAGATGTTTTCTGTACACAAACCCTTTCTGATGAACCCCAACCAGCTAAGAATCTGTCTTCAGTGATGGAGCAGTCTGTATTCCAGAATTTCCAATTTCATTTTAATTAGCTGCCTGAGAAAGGTATGTTTATATTTCACTTGAGACCATTCTTAACTGAGCATTCCATCTGCATTTCATGATAGGCAAGTCCAACACATTTCTTCTAAAAGGTGAAGCTTCTATCTTCTGCAAAAAGCTGATCCAGGGAAGGAAATTAGAGCAGTTGATAAGAATGTACTATCAGGTGCCAGAGCAGGGACATGCCAAGTAGGTATGGACCACAGAAAGGGGTTCTAGGAACAGTCCATTTAGCCAAGGGGATACTGTTTACCATCAAGTCACTCCCAAATATAGATTACATCTCAACATCAAGAAAACAAAAATCCTCATCACTGGGCAATCACTGTACATGGAGAAAAGACACAATCAACATGCTTGTTACCAGTAGTCAAAAAATCAAAAGACATATTCCATTGAGAAAAAATATTGTCACAGACCTCTCCAAAGTTCTAAAAAGAACTGATGTCAGTTTAAAGACTAAGGTGTGCCTGATTTAGGCCATCATCTTTTCAGTCACTTGCTATGCATCTGAGTTATGGGGCTGGAGAAAAATACTGAATATCCCATAACTGCCAAAAGAACAAACTAATGTATCTTGGAGAATGTGCAACCAGAGTGCTCTTTGGAAGCAAGCATAGTGAACCTTCATCCTATATAGTTTAGACACGTTATCAGGAGGGGCCAGTCCTTGGAAAAAGTGCCAGAGAAAGATAGGCAGACCCTCAACAAGATGGATTAAATAGTGACTGCGCCTATGGGCCCAAGTGAGTCAGAGATGATAAGGATGGTGCAGGACAGCACACAGTTCAGGACTGTTGTTCTAGGGTTGCCATGAGTTTCAGTTGACTCTGTGACACCCAACAATAAATAGTAACAACAAGTGAGCAGAGTAGAACTGCTCCATCTGGCTTTCAAGACTGTGTTCTTCTGAGAGCAAACTGCCAGGTATGTCTCTCAGATGTCTGTGAGGGAGTTTGAACTGCCAACTTTTCAGTTAGTGGTCAAGCACTTGACTGACAATAGTTATTGTTCATACATACATACATACATACATACATACATACATACACATATATCAAGCCTTTAAGATCCCTAACTAAATTCTGTTGTACAGTCTCACCTGAAACAAGTAATTTAATAACCTTGAAACCTTAAATCAAGGTTATATTAAGTGTCCTCCTCAAACTATAACCTCTAAAACATTGTCCCAATATTGATAGAAATTTAAGATAATTTAAAATGATAGCTTCTCCTATCTCCTCCTGGCATTCTGCCCTCTCGCACACCTGTCCCAGATGCTATCCTAGCAGCTAAATGCTAAAACTACTCCCTTAATAGTTTGGACATGGAAACAAAAAGGGACCATAACAGAAGAGGCTGTTAATTCTGCCAGCCTTCCCCCAGTAGTGTGTGCTCTTATCCTGGCTTTCCTGAAGGGAATGCAGAACCTAAAAAGAACACTGCAAAACCAAAATTGTCCAGGTTGTCCAACAGATCTCTCCAGATGCTGAGAGAGAAAAAAAATATCAAAGTCCTAGCTGGAGGTAAAGGACATTAACCATTTCAGCGCTGCCAGCCCTGATCAATACCACCACTGAAGGAAGGCAACGAAGTTTGTCTTTCAGTGGGTTTCAGGGTAGTTTGGGAAGGGAATACCATATACCTGGCAATTTCATGCTCCTAGCTTATCATAAATCTAGCTGTGGCTTCCTGTGTGGACCTGAAAAAAACAACTGTAGATGTGAAGGTGTATTCTCAAAAGGATGTCCTGTGCTGTCCAGCTGGGCTCCAGGCCAGATGCTCAAAGATGCATCTGAGCCAACTCTCCAATTCTGCATCTGAGCCAACTCTCCAATTCTGCTTGGTGCCACTGAAGAGCTGCGCTAGCAGCCGTAGCTTGGAGCCACCTGCATGCTGCCAAAGTGGATTGGAACACAGAGACCTGAGTCCAGTCCATACCATCCACAATGAGCTGCAGTGGCATGGTCTGAGATCTGGTAAGATATAAGCCTCTCCACTGCTTTCTTTTTTTTAAATGGTTTGGTTATGCAAACAAAGTTATGAGTAGGATTTTCACCTTTCGTGGGGAAGCTGGGCTTGACTCCTGCCTAACATGCATCTGTCAGTGGGGTCTTGGCTGTTGCGGTGATGGTGAATAGACTTCAGCAGAGGTTCTTGATGAAATGGATGGAAAGAAAAGGCCAAAAATCAGCCCGCAAGAGTCACATGACTAAGGGGTTACTTCTTATGGGATACTGACTTTCAGCTTACCATCAGGGAAAAGTCACGTTGTTAAGGGTAGGGCTGCACAGCCAAAGGTGGAACTGGCAGAAGTCATGTGATAAATCATCCCCAGCCTTCATGATGCTGAGATCAGATCAGAAGAATTAGATGATGCCTGGCTACCACTACCAATGGTTCTGAAAGGAATCACAACAGAATTGGAGAAAAACCGAAAAAAACCTCTCAATCATAAAGAGGCAGGCTTACTAGTCTAGTGGAGCCTGGTAGAACCCCTGAGACTATGGGCCTTATCACCTTTCAGGAATTATCTCTGTGGCTCAACTTCTAGTCACACAACAGAAGTCTACAAATAACACCAGAGAGGTAAGGATGCCTTAGGACAATCTTAGAAGATCAAACCATAGATGATCAAAGGGCAGTATTCTCTCAGAGACCAAGCTCAGAAGGCAAGAATGATGAGAAAAGATGTCAGGAAGCAGGAAGCACACGGAAGAGTGGGAAGAGTGTTATTATATTGTGAGGATTGTCATTGACTCCATGAAACAAAACGCATTATGAACTGTTGAGTTAAAACCCAATTTTCTCTGTAAGCTTTCACTCATATAATAATAAAAGTTTAAATAAAAGTTATGTGATATTTTAACAACAAAGAGTGTGGCTGCTGATGTTGCTACATCATAGGATTTGGCCTTTTGGTTTGGAGAATTAGGGCCAGGGTTTCATGAACTAGCATAGTTAAGGCTTCTTTTCTATGCTTTACTTAATTCTGCAGTGCTTGGAATCTTCAAAGGTTGCAAATGGCCATACAATGTATAATATGGGACTCTACTCCCCAGAAGCAAAATGTAAGAGAGTATGGAATGGTAGAACACAGAATGCATGACAAACTGCCCCCATGAATTGCCTCTTTTTCCATGTGACCAAAAGAACTGGATGGTGCCTGACCACCGTTACTGAACATTCTGATCAAAAAGGGGTATATGCAGAACTGAATTTATAGAAATTCTCATAAAATCCAGATTTTCTGCAATCAAATACCCTGGACAAAACCCTGAAACAAGTGACTTAATAATCTTAAAACATCAAACCAGAAAAAAATTTCTGAAAGCCAACAACAGATCAGCTTAACTAGGAGGGAATGTCTGCCTGAGAACTGTGTTCTTTGAAGATACATCTATCTATACATTATCAAAGTTGATAATAGGAACTTACAAAGTCAGGAAAATTAGGGACAGTGAACTTATGTTAATAAGGGATGAACAATCTGGAAAAAGAGGGTGGGAATGTTTGCAGAACTCAAAGAATATAATCAATATCAAGAAACTGTACATGTAAAATCATTGAATTGTGTATGTTCTGCTGCATATAGTCTCAACAACAGTAATACACACACATATATATACACATATATTCATATGTGCATGTATATCTATGTATTTGTGACCCTATGGATCACAATGGACTTATCTACCAACCATGGTAGAGCTGATGCAGGACTGGTGTTATGCATGGAGACCCCATGAGTTGGAGGGGGGGTCAACTCAAAGGTAACTAGCAATAACATACTCATATTTGATTTGTCTCAAGTCACAGTGCAAATGAATCCAAATTCATGAACGAAGTAACAATAGAATTATATTGGAATCTACCACTCAGAAGTCCAATTTTATTTTTTTTAAATTTATTAATAATTTCAATGAAAATTTACAGAGACTTTGGATTTCCATTCATTGATTGTTGCACTTTTCTCCCCTCCCAACCCTCCCCCCTAGTACACTATCCTCTTGGAAAAGTAAAATTCTTTCATTGTTTTACAAACCCTTACCCAGGTCCACTCCACTATGCAGCCTTCATTCTGGACTCCTGTCATGACAATAACAAAAAGAGACCTGGAGAAGTGGAAGACTAACCCTTGCTCATGGATAGGAAGACTCAATATTGTGAAATTGGCAATACTACCAAAGGCAATTTACACGTTTAATGCAATCCCAATACAAATACCAATCCCATTCTTCAACGAGATGGAAAAGGCAATCTCCAGTTTCATTTGGAATGGAAAGAAGCCCCGAATAAGCAAAGCACTCCTTAAAAATAGAAGAAAGGTAGCAAGCCTGATTTCAAATCCTACAACACTGCTGTGGTGGTTAAGACAGCATGGTACTGGTACAATGACAGACACATGGATCAATGGAATAGAATTGAGAATCCGGAGATTAGCCCATCTATCTATGGTCAACTGATTTTTGACAAGGAGATGAAATCAGTCAAGTGGGGAAACGACAGCCTTTTTAACAAATGGTGTTGGCAAAATTGGAAAAGTATCTGCAAAAGACTCAAGCAAGATCCACACCTCACTCCATATTAAAAAATCAACTAAAAAAAATTTTAAAAAAATCAACTCAAGGTGGATCATGGACCTAGGACTAAAACCAAGGACTATAAGCTTCATTAAAGAAAAGCTTGGAAGAATGCTAGAAGTCCAATTTTAAAAGGAAAGTTTAAAGAAATAAACATGGTTCATTCAAGTCTCATGAATGTTATTGCCAAGTTTTGTGAGATTTACCACAGAAGTTTCCTTATAAATACCATTACTCCCTTCTATTTCTAACAGTCATTTGTGATGAAGCAAAGGGGACTGAGTAAATATGACCTTGATTTATATTTACTCATAGCCAAGGCTTAGGACATAGCAGGAAGGGACTCACCCTGAGGACTTAGCAACCTGAAAAGTGACTATTTTCAGAGTCTTTAAAAGGTGCCAGGAATCAGGAAATAAGGAAAAACATTGCATTGGGAAAATCTGCAGTTAGAGATCTCTCCAAATTATTGAGGAGTAATGACATCAGTTTGAGGACTGAAGTGCGTCTGCCTCAGGCCATAGCCTTTCCGATTACCTGCTATGCATCTGAGAGCTGAACAATGAATAGGATGACAGAAGAAGAATTGATATCTTTGAGCTGTGGTGCTGAAGAAGAGCACTGAACATCCCATTAGGAGGACAAATGGATTTTGGAGATGTCTTGGAGAGTGTGCAGCTGAAGTGCTCTTTGGAGACAAGAATGATGAGGCTTCACCTCACATACTTTGGGCATGTTGCTAGAAGGGGCTATTCCTTAGAGAAAGACATGATGGTGGGAAGGGCAGAGGGTCAGTGAAGGAGTTGAAGATCCTGAACTGGGTGGACTGACACGGTGACTGCTGTAATGGGCTCTTGTGTGTCAGGAAGTGTGAGGATGGCACAGGATAAAACAGGGTTCAGATCTTTTGTTCACAGGGTCACTATGAGTTGTACTGGATTTGACGGCACCTAACGACAACAACAACAGGCTAGTGTGGAGCTGAATCCTAATCCCTGTGGAGACATCGTAGGACACTCCTAGGACAGGGGTCCTCAGCTGTTCCATGTCATCCCATTCACCATTGCTCTTCTTCCTTTATGCTAAAAGGTTGAAGATAAGGACCTTCACCCCTGAATCATTAGAGGAGAAAAGAGAGTTGAAGAACCTGGCCATGCCACTCACAGACCAAGGAGGTCTGGAGACTTCAGGAGAGAGGGCTGCAATCAAGATTCCACTTCATATAGAGAAAGTGTAGTTGCTTGCCAGGGGAAGGTGGTCTCTGGCTCCTGTGGTCATGAGCTCCACAAAGAACAATGTGAACTTTCGAGGAGGGGGGCTCCAGCTGGAGAGATTCCCAGCATGCTACATGAGGGAAATGAAAGGGTACACAAGAACTGATATGGTGACCAGAATTAGGTAAGGCCTTATTCCCTTGACCCCAAACCACATAGGGAGAGTGCAGCAGCCTGCTGAGAGAAGATGGTCTCTGGCCCTTGTGCTTATCAGCACCATCAAGGACAATTTCAAACCTTAGAAGAGGGAGGAAAGATTCTTGCAAGGCTGCACTGTTGTCCAAACAGAAGTTTAAGGACCTAAGGAAAGGGAGCATTCCTACTGCAAAGGCCTAGAAAGAACTCCTGGCATAGTAAGTTGTCCTCTCTTAAAGGGAACACTTTAAGTCTGCTACTAATAAATAACAACAGAAAGTTAAAGAATTGCAAACAACCTGCACAGATACAACAGAAACACTCTCATGCAGAAAAACCACATAATGTCAAGAAAGCAGCAGGCACTTCAAACATTGTGAAAATATAAGTAAGCCTTTTCCTAAAAAAAAAATAAATAAAAAATTAAAAAAATCATTGAATACTCTAGAGATAGAGAGGCAGGAAAAAAAATATACTGATATATAGAGTCACATCAGCTTACGAAAGAAGGTAAAAATAGTAGAAGAAGGAATGGAAACCATAAATAAAGTGAACCCCCTACAGACAGGGAACCAGAAGTAATACACTGAAGTGGAGTTCTTTGAACAGCTACTGAAGAAATGGCAAAAGATGGAAAAAAGAATTTATATTATAGATTAAAAGTTAGAAGAAATTTAAAAATAAACACAAGACAGAGTACATTCAACACACTACTGGAATTCATAGAAATGCATGAAAATGTAATCCAGAATATCAAGATCAAAAATTGCAGAAATTTCCAACATGCTGGAGGAACAGAAAAGCAGAATAGAAGAGATGGAACAGTCAGTGAGCTGGAAGATAAGAACTTCAATGGTAACAACTCCTCAGAAAGAAGATGAAAAGAAAACATTAGAGACATGTAGGATGGCATCAGAAGGAACTATATATGTTTGATTGGAAAAGTACACGAGGGGGACAGTGAAAGTATTGAGAAACTAGTGGAAGAGGTACTAAAAGAAAAATTTTCAGGTATTATGAAGAACAAGCAAATCTACATCAAAGAAGCTTCAGTGAATCCCAAACAGACTAGACTCCAAAAGAAAAACATCAAAACATATAGTGAAATTCTCCAAAATCAGAGATAGAATACTAAAAGCAACACAGGAAAAATAGAGTCACATATACAAGGAAAACCAATTAGACTAAGTTCTGATTTCTCAGCAGAAACCATGTGAGCAAGAAGACAATGAGACGACATATACAAAAGGTTGAAAGAAAACAAGTGTCAGCTGTGGATCCTATACTAAGCAAGGCTGTCCATCAACTATGAAGGAAAATAAGATCATTTGCAGAAAAATAGGAGTGAAAGAAATTTGTGAAAACAAGACCAACTAACTATACCAAAAAGTCTGAGGGAAATTCTTTACACAGAGACACCAAAGGAAAATGGATGGATCACAGTAAACAGAAACAACAAAAAAGAAACATAGCAAAAGGGCAGTGATAAAACCTGGTATGCCATTAAGCACACTCAATGCGAATGGACAAAATGCACCAGTTAAAAGAGTAACAGAATGGATAAAAACCGAAAACACATCAATATCTTGCCTACAAAACACACATCTTAAAAAATGTGCAATAATAAATGAATGAAAATCTTTAAAAAAAAAAAAGAGAGACATCTAACAAGGGAAGAAAAAGAACGACTAAAAATTACAGGGTGGGGATTTGATGGTACACACACAAACATAATAAAATTTAAAAAAAAATTACAGGGTGGGGAAAAATATAACGAGCAAAAGTGACCCATAAAAAAATCAGGAGTGCAGTACTAATCTCTGATAAAATAAGCTTCAGGTTGAAATCTACCATAAAAGAAAGGGCACTATATAATGACTAAAGGCATGAAAGACCAAGAAGATATTATTCTGGTAAACATCTACACACCAAATGATACATTTGCAAAATAAACAAAACAAAACAACAGTTAACAGATTTGAAGAAATAGACAGTACCACAATAGTGGTAGGAGACTTTAACATACCATTCTCACCAAAGAATTGGTCAACTTGAAGAAATTTAACAAAGATGCAGATGATTTAAACTACACAGTTTGCCAACTGGACCTTGTGAATGTATTCAGGGCACTGCACCCAGCCAAAACCCAATTTTCTTTCTTCTCAACTGCACATAGTATATACTTCAGTAACTCCCCATGGATTAGGACACAAAGCAAGCCTCAGGAAATTGAAAAGCACTGAAATAATACAAAGTATATTCTCAGACCACAATGCCATAAAACTAAAAATTAACAACAAAAGGGTAAAGCTTAGAAGACCACCCACATGGAAGTGAAATAACACCCATCTAGAACATGTTTGGGTTGTAGAAGAAAGAAAAAAATTTCTTTGAAACAAATGAAAAGGAAAATAATGACATATCAAAACATCTGGGCTATAGCTAAAGCAGTGCTCGGAGGACAGTTCATAGCAATAGGCAAACGCATAAGAAAAGGAAGAAAGAAGCAAAATTAATGACCTAGGAAGAAAAGTGCAACAATGAATGACTAGAAACACTTAAATCTCTGTAAACTTTCATTAAAGTAATTTTAAAAAAAAACAAAAAACCTAAAAAAAAAAACATTTGATGACCTAACACAAGATATCTATCAAACTGAAAAAGAACAACAACCCGGGGAGCTCTGGTGGCCTAGGGGCAAGAAGCTGTACTGCAATCCCAAAGGTACATGGTTCGAATCCACCAGATGCTCTGCCGGAGAAGGAGGGACAATTTCCTCCTGTACCAGTCAGATCTGATTTGACGGTACATGCACAAAAAAATAATAAAATAAAATAAAATAATAATAATAAAAAAAGATTAAAAAAAAAAGAAAAAGAACAACAATCTAACACCACAGCCTCTAGAAGAAAGGAAATTATTAGGTCAAGAGCTGAAATCAATGAGGTTGAAAATTAAAGAACAAAAACTATGAATAAGAAGACCCAGGAGCTGGTTCTTCAAAAGGCTTAATAAAGTGACAAACCTCTGGCAAATTTAACAAAGAGAAGGTACATCTAACTCAAATAAGAAATGACAGAGGTGACATAACAACAAAAGAAACATGAAATTAAAATGATAATATCAGAGTATTATGAAAAGCTATATTCTAATGAATTTGAAAGTCTAGAGGAAATGGACAAATTCCTTGAAACTCATACCCTACATAGATTGACACAGACAGATATAGAACACTTGAACAAAAAAAGAAATTAAGCAGATCATAAAAAGACTTACCCACAAAAAAAGAGTCTTGGCCCAGATGGCTTCATAATTCAATTGTGCCAAACATTCAGAGAACATCTATCACTGATTCGACTTATTTAAATAAAACAAACAAACAAACAAAATAAAGAATACTCCCAAAGTGTTCTTTGGAAAAACAAACATAATCCTAATATGAAAATCAGACAAAGACATTACCAAAAAAGAAAACTACAGAACAATATCTCCCATGAATATAGATGTAAAAATTCTTAGCACAATTCTAGGCAATAGAATCAAATAGTATATTAAAAAAATAAGAAATTCATCATGACAAAGTACGATTCATAATATGCAGGGATGGTTTAACATAAAAAATAATTAACATAATTCATCACATCAACAAAGCAAAGAACAAGAACCACATGATCATGTCAAATGATGCAGAAAAAGCCTTTAACAAAATACCAACACTACTTCCCAATTAAAATACTCCACTAAATAGGAAGAGAAGGGAATTTCCTCAACACAATGAAAAGCATATATGCAAACCCAAGAGCTAATATTATTCTCAATTGAGAAAGACTAAAGGCAAAGGCATTCTACTTGTGAACAGAGACCTGGCAAAGATGCTCACTTTCACCACTCCTCTTCAATAGTGTATTGGAAGTACTTGCTAGTGCAATATGAAAAGAGAAGGAAATAAGAGGCATCCAAATTAGCAAAGACATGGTAAAACCATTGTAACATGCAAACAATATGATAGTGTGCACAAAAAACTCCAAAGACTCAATGAAAAACTCTTAGACCTAGTAGATCAATTTAGTAGATTGGCAGGATATAAGATCAATATACAAAAATCCATGAGATTCCTCTACAGTAACAAAGGAGACACAGAAAAGGAATACCATGTATAATGAGAAAGAAATACCATTTACAATAAGCAACCACAAATTGAGACACCAGAATAAATCTAACTAGAAACATAAAAGACCTTTATAAAGAAAACTACAAAACATTACTGCAAAAACAGTAAGAGACCTAAATAAATGAGATAATGTTCACTGTTCATGTTCTTCATAGGAAGACACAATATACTGAAAATTACAATCATACCAAAAGCAATCTATCTGTTCAATACAATCCCAATACAGATATCAAATTTGTTTTTCAAAGACATAGAGAAGGCAACTGTCAAGTTTCTTTAGAAAGAGTTCTTGAATAAGCAAAATACTTCTGAAAAATAAAGTGGGAAGCATAGCACTCCTGATATTAAAACCTACTACCCAGCTGTTATGTTTATAAGAAACATAAACGCAGGTTATACACATGGATGATATGCATAGGAATCAGATCAATTACATCTGCAGAAAAAAACCACTGGAGAAGCTCATTATCAGCTGTGAAAACTAGGCCAGGGACTGATTGTGGAACAGACCACCAACTACTCATATGAAAGTTCATGCTGAAGGTGAGGAAAATTAAACCAAACTCATAGGAGCCAAACTATGACTTTGATTTCATCCCGCCTGAATTTCAGAATCATCTCAGGAATAGGTTTGAGGCCTAGAACACTAATGAGCAAAGACCAGATGAATTGTGGGAGGATGTCAAAGGTATCATCCAGGAAGAGTGCAAATGGTCATTACAAAGACAGAAGAGGAAGAAAAGACCAAAATGGATGTCAGAAGAAAGTCTGAAGATTGCACTGGAGCGCAGAGAAGCCAAAGCACAAGGAAGAATTCAAGATACTAAAGAGCTGAACAGAAGATTCCAAAAGGCAGCGCGGAAT
>NW_006399922.1:1738609-1740272 GCF_000299155.1 Elephantulus edwardii | reverse complement strand
CAGAGCGGAGTTTAGGGCTGTTGTACATAGGGTCGCTATGAGTCGCAGGCGACTCGACGGCACATAACAACAACAACAACAACAACAACAACAACAACATTTGTCAACATCTATGCACCAAATGATAGACATACTAAATACATAAAATAACTGCTATCAGAATTAAAGAAATAAATTGACAGCACCACAGTAGTGGTACGAGACTTGAACACACCACTAATACCAAAGGATAGGTCAACTCAAAAGAAACTTAACAAAGATACAGAAAATCTAATCTATACATTCAGCCAACTTGCCCTTATGGATATATTCCAAGCACAACACTCAACTACAACTCAATTCACTTTCTTCTCAAGTGCACATGGTACATTTTCCAGAACTGATCACATATAAGGGAACAAAGCAAGGCTCAAAAAATTAAAAAACACTGAAATATTACAAAGTATCTTCTCAGACGACAATGTCATAAAACTAGAAATTAATCACAATAGGATAAAGCTTATAAAACCACCAATATGGAAGCTAAATAACACTCTGCTAAAACACAATTGGGTTATAAAGAAATAAAGATGGAAATAAAAAATTCCTCGAAACAAATGACAATGAAAATACAATGTACCAAAACTCTGGGCTGCAGCTAAAGCAGTCATCAGGGGCCAGTTCATAGCAATAGGCAAACACATAAAAAAATGAAGAAAGAAGCAAAATTAATGAGCTAACATAACACTTTCGGCATATGGAAAAAGAACAACAATCTAACCCCACATCCTGTAGAAGAAAGGAAATTATAAGAACAAGAGCTAAAATCATCAAGACAGAAAACAGAAAAAAACTATTGAAACCATTAACAAAGCCAGGAGCTGTTTTTTCTAAAGAGTCAATAAAATTTACAAACTATTGGTAAACTTAACAAAAAGGGGAGGGGGGGGAAGGAGAAGACACTAATAAATTGATTAATTAATGACAGAGGTGACATCACAAAAGAACCAGAGGAAATGAAATCTATAATATCAGGATATTATGAAAGGTATACTTTGATAAATTTGAAAACCTAGATGAAATGGACAAATTTATCCAGATTGACAAGGACAGATGTAAAAGACTTGAACAGACCCATCATAAAAAAGGAAAATAAATGACTACCCAACTAAAAAATCTCCTTGAACAGATAGTTTGTTTCATGGCTTAGAGAAGATTTATCACCAATTCTACTTAAATTATTAAAAATAAATAGAAAAAACAAGAAACACTCTCAGAGACATTCTATGAAGCAAGCATAACCCTAATTGCAAAACCAAGCAAAGATATTAAAAAAAAAAAACCCCAACCCTACAGACCAATAGCTCTCATTAACTTAGATGTAAAAATCCTTAACAAAATCCTAACCAAAAGAACCAAAAGCACATAAAAAAAATTAATTCACCATAAACAAGTGGGATTCATAATAAGTATGCAAGGATGGCTCAGTATAAGAAAAACAATCAAAGTTATTCAAAGCAAATAACAAGAACCGTATGATCTTGGCAATTGATGAACAAAGGCATTTGACAAAATCCAACACTCCTTCCTTTTTTTTTTTTTAATTTTTTTTTTTTCAACACTCCTTCCTGATAACAACTCGGCAAAACTGGAATAGAAGGGAATTTCCTCAACATAGTGAAAA
>NW_006399922.1:1733914-1738509 GCF_000299155.1 Elephantulus edwardii | reverse complement strand
ACAGGTCCTTGGAGAGGGACATCATGCTTGGTAGGGTGGAGGGACAGCGCAGGAGGGGAAGACCCTCTATGAAGTGGATTGATTCAGTGACTGGGGTAATCAGGATGGGTGTGTCAGAGGCCATGCTATTGGCACAGGATAGAGCAGGGTTTAGGGCTGTTGTACATAGGGTCGCTATGAGTCACAAAGGACTCGACAGCACATAACAACAACAACACCCAGCTGTTAGAACCAAAATAGCATAGTACTGATACAATGACAGCCACATAGATCAATGAAACAGAATAGAGAACCCAGAAATTGATCCATCTATCAGCTGTTGTTCCACAAGGAAACAAGTCCTGTCAAATGAGGAAATGCCAACTTCTTCAACAAATACTGGAAAAACTGGACTTCTGCCTGCAGAAAGTTAAAGCAGAATCCTTGCCTCACACTATACCCAAAAAATCAATTCAAGATGGATCAGAGACCTAAGGGCAAAGCCCCAAACCATAAAGATCATAAGAAACAAAGTGGGGCCAAACTTAGAAGGCCTCGTCTATGGTATAAAGAGAATGACAAAGACAATT
Source organism: Elephantulus edwardii (assembly GCF_000299155.1). Classification (NCBI taxonomy): domain Eukaryota; kingdom Metazoa; phylum Chordata; class Mammalia; order Macroscelidea; family Macroscelididae; genus Elephantulus; species Elephantulus edwardii. Next base: position 1,737,940 of record NW_006399922.1, on the reverse strand, counting down.
GGAAACGCACAACCAGGAAAAGATAACATCAATGAATGGGACCTCCTAAAGATTAAGTACCTGTGTGCATCAAAAACTTTTTCCAATAGAGTGAAAAGGAAACCTACTGACTGGGGAAAAAACATCTGGCAATGCCATCTAAGACAAGGGTCTCATAACAAAAGTCTATAGAATCCTACAGGGTCTACAGAAGAAGATTGATAACCCAATTACAAAATGGGCAAAATATATGGAAAGACTTTTCATTGAAGAAGACACCTGAATGGTCAAGAGACACATGAAGAGATGCTCAAAATCACTGGCAAAAAGAGAGATGCAAATCAAAAACCACAATGAGATACTAGCTCACCCCAATAGCAGTGGCAAAGTTTAACAGGATAGCAAACAATAAATGTTGGGGAGGATGTGGAGAGAATGGAACTCTCATACACTGTTGGTAAGATTGTAAAATGGTACAACCACTCTAGAAGGCAGTTTGGCATTTCCTCAAAAAAGCTGAACATAAAAATTCCATTTGCCTGTAACTCATAGTGACTTCTATGCACAATAGCTCTGAAGCCCACTCTATACTGAGCTAATCTCACTACCTCCAGCACATACTGTATCAATCCATCTTATCCCATCATCTCTTGTGCTGTCCTTCCACCTTTCCACAAATGATGTCCTTCTCTAAGGAGTGGTCTCTCATGGCAACATGCTCAAAGTATGTGAGACAGAGCCTCAAAATCTTTGCCTCCTAGGAGCCATTTGGTTTCACTCTCACCTAGACAGACCTGTTTGTTCTCTTTGCAGTCCATGGTATGTTGAATACTCTTCTCCCAGCACAACCGAAAGGCATCTATTCTTGATCTGTTATCATCCAGCTCTCTGATCCATAGCAAAAAAAAAAAAATTGCAATGATTCAGCTATTCCACTCCTAGAAATATATACCATGGAAAACAGAACTGACATACAAATGCAGATTTATATACTGATGTCCATAGAAGTGTTATTTACAATTTCTAGAAAATTAAAACAGTCAAAATGCCCATCAATAAATGAATGGATTGAGAAATATGGTACACTCATATGATGGAATACTATGTAGAACTCCATTGCAATGGTTTTGAAACTTACTACATAATGGGAGAGGTTGGAGAGCATTATGCTGAATGAATTAACTCAGTTTTATAAGGGCATATACTGTAGCATACAATGCATAAAACCATTATTGTAAAAAAACAGAAGGATTACTAGATTACTAGTACTATGTGTACAAAAGTCCAAAGAGGGAAAGGAAGGAAGAAGGGGACTGAGAGTTGGGGGGTGGGGACTCTTGAGGTCACAGAGTTACTGGACAGAGTGAGGAGTGGAAGAAATTAGGAGACATCCTGTGAGGAGCTGGAAAGATAGCATAACGGTGGGCATGGATCAAATGGTGATTAATTTTCTGAAACACAATGTATGAGAATGAGACTATGAAACACAATGTGAATAGAACAATGTGTGAAATCCTATATATATATACACCCACCCATATATATAAAAAATAATGTATAAAAATTCTGTATTCAGACCAATATAAAAGAAAAAGAATTATTACTTTAGGGGTTTTTGTCTCTACCAAATGAGGTATAAGCAAGATAATTGGATTCTGGAGAGTAGGCTGTTTTAATTTAATTGAAAGTTGGGGTAAACTGTTTGGTTGGTTTTTATTTTGTTAACAGTTGAAGGTAAGCTGATGGGCCCTTTGGATTTAGTTAACAATCAACTGTGGGTTGAAAGCCTCTTGTTTAAATTAAACAGGAGCTGGTGGGAAGAAGGCCTTTCAGTCTCTCCTGTGCCCTTGTTCCTGTTACTGTGTCAATCCATGCCAATGAGGTTCTTCTTCCCCTTTGGTGACCTTTCATTTTCCTAAGCATGATGTCCTCCAGGAACTGACCCATCTTGATAGCATGCTCAGATACAGAGTTATAAAAAAATAAACCCACAATGATAAAACATAAGGAACCAGAGATTCTAATTTCTAAAAAAATGATACTACAAATCAAAAACAGGGGGAAATGATGCAGTTCCAAATGAGAGGAAGCTGAGATGATAAGAAGACAGAACAGATGCTCTAAACTTAGGGACATAAAAGATCACAGGATAATCACAAAGGAAATAACAAAATTTCTAACCAAAATAGGAAGGAAGATAAGCATAAAGATTTGTTAGTTACTGTCAAGTTGCCTACAACTTATAGCAACTCTATTGGCATTTTTGAAGCAGAAAGAACGGAAAAACAAATTTAAACCTTGAGCTGCAGTTCTGAAGGATTCTACGGACAAAATCTTGAATGATACAGGAAACACCAAAAGAAGATAAGAATAATATATAGTCATTGTGCCAAAAAGAATTAGTTGGCACTGAAACATTTCAGGAAGTAGCATATTGTCAACAACCAAGAGTAATGAAGGAAGAAGTTCAAGATGCACTGAAGGCCTTGGTAAAACACAAGGCCTCAGGACTTGTTAGAATTCCAAGTGACATTTTTCAAAAAAGAGATGCAGTCCCAGATGTGCTAATTAGTCTATATCAAGAAATTTGGGCCCAGAGCAAGCACTCTCCATTGTTTATGGGGAGACAGGACTGAGGCTTCCCTGGAGACAGGTCATCCCATTTGGAGACCCTTGCCTCAGTGGATGCCAGGCCAATCAAGGGGCCAAACAGAACAAAAGAGTTCAGGACACAAGTAAGGGAAAGATTTCCTCAGCTTTCTATGAGAGGAAGGGCTGACTTGAGACCCTCTTTCACACAAGCTCCTAGAGCTAGTGGCCCTGATCTCCTGTCACCCCAAAGTCAAAGAAAACATTAAGTTTCAGGAGAAAAAAAAATGCATGAGAAACTGCTTGAAAGGAGTATCTGGTCTCACCCCAACTCAGCCACTTTATACAACACAAGAAGGAGGACATGGATTTTGGGACAGGGAACTACATCAAGGCAAGATTCCTGCAGGGCTGCAGTGCAGAACAGAAGGACTTTAGGAAGGACAATTTTTCCCAAAAAAGACTTTTCAGTAGAATGAGGGGCTCATCCCATACATTGAACATTTTAACCCGGCAACTAATCAATAACATCATAAAGACAAGAAGCATCAACAACTTATGCAGACACAATAGAAACTGCCTAACACTTATTAAAAAAATGTTTGCATAATGTCGAGAAAGCACCAGGTAGCTTCAAACACTGTAAAAAAAACCAACCCAAATTAAGCCTTCTCTAGTAAAAGTAGATAATATTTCAGATCTTATGAAAACCCCAGATTCAAGAAGGCACAAGATATATGTTAACATGGAGAAAAACAAACAGCTACAAATGAAAGTACAAATGATGGAAGAAACAATGGAAGACACAAATAAAGGAAATAACCTAGAGGTAGAGAACCAGAAGAAATATATTGATGAGGAGTTATTTGAACAGCTACGCAAGAAGGTGCAAATGATGGAAGAAACAACGGAATCCACTAAGAGAGCAAACACTCTAGAGACACAGAGTCAGAGAAAATATGCTGATGAAGAGGAACTTACACAACTATGAAAGAAAATGCAAAAGATGGTAGAAAGAATGGAAACTATAGATATATAAAGAGGTATAAGAACTTAAAAAGTCATCACAAGATAGAGTACAGTTACCACAGTACTGGCAATAACAGAAATGCATGGAAATGCAATCCAGAATATTAAGACCAAAATGGCAGAAGTGTCCAAAGCTGGAAGGATAAAGAGAGAGAAAAAAGGACAGAAGAGTTAGAACAGACTATTACTGAGCTTGAAGACAAGAACCTCAATGGAAACAAACTAGAAGAAAAATCAGAGATGAGACATAAAGTAAATGAAGAAAATATTAGAATCATGTGGGATGACGTAAAAAAAAAAAAAAAATAACAACCTCGCCAGCATTTGTTGCTTGCTGTTCTGTTGTGGAGAGACTGGAACCCTTATTCACTGTTGGTGGGAGTGTAAAATGGTGCAACCACTGTGGAAAGCATTGTGGCGCTTTCTCAA
>NW_006399922.1:1723230-1730209 GCF_000299155.1 Elephantulus edwardii | reverse complement strand
TTTTTTTCAACACTCCTTCCTGATAACAACTCGGCAAAACTGGAATAGAAGGGAATTTCCTCAACATAGTGAAAAGTATATATACAAAACCAAGAACCGTATGATCTTGGCAATTGATGAACAAAGGCATTTGACAAAATCCAAACTCCTTCCTTTTTTTTTTTTTTAATTTTTTTTTTTTCAACACTCCTTCCTGATAACAACTCGGCAAAACTGGAATAGAAGGGAATTTCCTCAACATAGTGAAAAGTATATATACAAAACCAAGAGCCAATATCATTCTCGATGGAGAAAGACTAAAATCCATTTCCTTGCAAAAAGGGACCAGACAAGGATGCTCACTTTCACCACTTCTATTCAGTATTGTATCGGAAGTGCTTGCTAGGGCAATATGACAAGAGAAGGAAATAAAAGGCATTCCAATTGGCAAAGAGATGATTAAACTGTCGCTTTATGTAGATGATATGATAATGTACACAGAAAATCCCAAGGACTCAGTAAAAAACTGTTAGAGCTAGTAGATCATTTTAGTAGAATAGCAGAATACATATCAATATCCAAATATCAGTGGGATTCCTCTACAGTAACAAAGAGAATGCAGAGAAAGAAATCAAGACAGTAATGCCATTTACAACAGCCAACCACAAACTGAGATACTTAGGAGTGACCCTAACTAGAAACACAAAGACCTGTACAAAGAAAACTAAAGAACATTTCTGTGAGACACAAGAAAGGACCTAAATAGAAAAATATCCCTGTTCATGATAGGAAGACTCAATATTGTGAAAATGACAATCCTATCAAAAGTAATCTACAGGTTCAATGCAATACCAATCCAGAGATCAAATTCATTATTCAAGGAGATTGAAAGGGAAATTGTCAAGTTTATTTGGAGAAGAAAGAGACCCTGAATATGCAAAGCATTTCTGAGAAACAAAAGTGAAGTGAGGGGCATAGCACCCCCTGACCTCAAAACCTACTACACAGCAGTAGTAACTAAAATATCAGCATACTGGTACAATGACAGGCACACAGACCAATGGAACAGAATTGAGAATCCAGAAATGGATCTATCTATCTATCTTTGGTCAACTGATAACTCGACAAGGAAATAAAACCTATCAAATGGAGAAATGACAACCTCTTCAACAAATGGTGCTGGCAAAACTGGAGTGTTACCTGCGGAAAGCTGAAACAGGATCCACAACTCACATCACACATAAAGATCAATTCAAGGTGAATCAGGGCCCTGGGCATAAAGTCCCAAACCATAAAGCTCACAACAGACAAACTGAGACCAAGTCTAGGACCAATCTAAGATATAAAGAGACTGGCAAATACAGCCAGAAATGTACAATCTGGAGAGGATAAAACTGATAATTGGGACTTTCTAAAAAATAAATCTCTGTGCTCATCAAAAACTTGTTCCAACAAGGTGAAAAGAAAACCTACTGAGTGGAAACAAATACTTGACAATTCAACCTCAGACAAGGGTCTCCTAACAAAAGTTTAAAGAATACTCCTGGACCTTCAGAAAAAAAAAAAAATGAAAAAAAATTAGATAATCCAATTACAAAATGGGCAAAAGACATGGAAAAGCTTTTCACAGAAAAAGACATTCAGATGGCCAGCAGACACATGAAAAAATGCTAAAATTACTAACAGTAAGAGAAACGCAAATCAAAACCACAATGAGATACCATCTCATCCCAAAAAGCAGTGGCAAAATTTAGCAGGACAGCAAGCAAGAAATGCTGGAGAGGATGTAAAGAGGTGGGAAATCTTATACACTGTTGGTGGGACTGTAAAATGGTACAACCACTCTGGAAGGCAGTTTGGTATTTCCTCAAAATATTGAACACAGAAATTCCATATGACCCAGCCTAAGGGAATTAGAATTGAGAAACAAATGGAGATTTGTACACCAATGTTCACAGCAGCATTATTTATCATTGCTAGAACATGGAAGCATCTCAAATGTCCTACCACAACTGAATGGATTGAGAAATCGCGGTAGAATTACACAATGAAATACTATGCAGCACTCACAAGCAACAATTTTGAGAAATATTACCTAATTTGAGAGAGACTGGAAAGCATTATGTTGAATGAACTATCTCAGTCTCATGAGGACAAACACTGCATAAGACCATTATTATAAAAATACAAGGATAACTAGTAAAACACTATGTATGGGAGATCAAGGGGGAATGGGTGGCAGCAGAGGGGTGAAGATGGGGAGGGACAAAACCACAGGTTTGCACAGTTTGGTGGGTGGATAGAGGTGGGCAAGGAAATGGGAAGGATCCAGGGGGAAAATCAGGGTAATGATGGGCAAGGTCCAATGGTGATTTATTTTGTAAAACATAATGCATGAGAATGATTTTATGAAACAAAATGAAAATGAAGAACAGCGTGAAACACAATGTATATGAACTTTGTAAGCAAACCAATTTAAAAAAACTATGAATGATAGCCTCCTGGCCATCTGACTGGAAGAGATCCATATTTGTTCCCATTCCCAAAAAGGTGATACAACACAATGTGGAAATTTTTGAACAGTATCTTTAATATCACATGCAAGTAAAATCTTGCTAAAGATTATTCAAAATCTGCTAGTCCAGGACATCAACAGGGAACTGTCACAAATTCAACCTAAATTCAGATGAAGCCATGGCACGAGGGATATTACTGCTGTTGTCAGACAGATCTTAGGTGAGATAGACTGAAAACAACCAAGGTGCTTCTTAGAGGCAAAGATGATGAAATTCCATCTGACATACTTCGTGATGTTGTCAGAAGAGGCCAGTTCTTGGAAAAAGACATCATGCTGGGAAAGGTGGACAAGATGGACTGACATAGTGACTATAACAATGGACTTGAACACATCAGAGATTGTGAGGTTGGTGCAGGATAATACAAGGCTCAGATCTGCTGTTAATAGGGTCAATATGAACACAGCATAGAGTCATAGTGACAGGATGGCACATAACTACAACATGTACAACCAAGTGAAACACTGCCTAGTCCTGTGCTGTGTGCACCTGCTGTGCTTGAACCCTGAACCCATTTCTGCGGACATTTTATCAATAATCTTTTTAACATCTTCCTCTTTTCAACAATAAAGAAATGAAAAGAAATCTGATAACAAAATAAACAGCACACAGATATAAAAAGACCACCACCACAACCAAAAATCACTGATGTTCCCTAGTTTTTAAAATTTTGATTATATTCTATGCTTTTACTATGGAGCTCTGGTGGTTCAGTGGTAAGGAGTTGTGCTACCAATCTAAAGGCTTGTGGTTCAAATTCACCAGAAGAAATTATGGACATTCTCCTCTCAGTCAATTTATAGCCTCTGAAAACTCACTGGAGTTATGAGATGGTTCCAACTTGAGGGTACAGAACAACAAACATACCTTTATTATTTCATTTGAGTCTACAAAGTACATTACAAACTCACTGGAGACAAAGTAGGCAGAAAGAAAGTCATTGTGTTGGGAAATATGCTTTACTTCTGAATGGTGATTATTTGTCTGGTTCCAGTAAAAAATAAATAAATAAATAAAAAGCAAGAAAGAATGAAAGAAAGAAAAGAGAGAATGAAAGAAAGAAAGAGAGAGAGAGAGAGAAGGAAGGAAAGGATTTATGGAGTTATTTTCTTCCCCTCTCCTGTTCTTAACTCATGGATACCTACTTAATCTATATAAAATACACCCAGTTTTTGTTTCCTTCTCCCAAATTTTGCTTCAAATGCTGACTTTCCATTTAAAATTCTTTTCCACTGAAGTCTTTTCCCCTCTCTTCTGTTAATGATAATACCAGGTTTGAAACACCACACATCAATCACTCTTATTCCTGCTGAATCTTCTTGTTGACATATCTCTCATTTCTTAACCAGTGTGACTAATGCCATACTTACTCTGACCTTGGACCACAGGTATCCCAGTGGTTCTGACAGATTTCTAATGTCTGTCCCTGTCACCATCTGCCTGAATCCAGTGCCTTCTACGGAAACACAGAAAAGGAATGATCTTTTTCCAGCAGAATGCTTCCCAGCCCACAGCTGAGCATCCAGATTCCCTGGTTGTATATTTAGCGCCACTGTGGCTGGTTTCCAGCTAACTTTTCCAATCACAGCTTTAATTATATCTCCATTCCTCAACTCTTATTAGACTCCACTGTCCAATGTTACCTTCTTTAGACTGAGTTCTCTCAAAGTAGGCCCTGAGACTGATGCTTAAGGAACACTGGTAAGGAAAAGAGACAGAACTGAGAAGGGTATTATTATTACTGATGCCAGGAAACAGTGTGGAATGTTCAGTCTAGAACAATATCCTGGCTTTGTTCTTTTTCTTTTTTAAAAACATTATTTTTCATATTCAGATTTGTACTGGGCTGGCAGAAATAAAGATGGTTTGTCTTCTGTTTCCCAAAGCGTATATGTTTGTTTCATGGTATATGTATGCCTGCTCATTTTACAGTTTGCTCATAGGATTCAGCACCTGCATGTCACTAGTTGCATTGGGAGGTGCCATGTGTTGCTGTGATGCTATGTGTTCCAAAGTCTGTGTATATGCATGTTTGCTTGTTTACACCATGCTCTTATGGGTACAGCACTTGTTGGTCAGTTTGTTTACTGGGGTTCTTGCAGGTTGCTGTGATGCTGGAACCTATGCCACTGGTAATACAAATACCAGAAGGGCTACTCATGGTGGACAGGTTTCAGTGGACCTTCCAGACTAAGAAGGACTGGCCATCTACTTCTGAAATAACAGGCCTTCAAAAACATTCTAAACGGAAGGTTGTTCCCAAAGCATAGCGTGTTACCTTGAAGGTCAATCAAAAATTGAAAAGAACAGCTGCAAAAACCATTCATAATTGGAGCACGGAATATATGAAATATGAATCAAAGTAAACTCTAAGTTGTAAAAAATGAAATGGAATGCATAATGATTGAAATCCAAGACATTAGTGAAATGACTGGTATTAGCCACATTCAATCAGACATGATTGACAGTGTCAAAAATAACAAATTGAAGAATGGTGTCCTCATTACAGTAAAAAAAGAACATTTCTAGATCGCTCCTGAAGCACAATGAGGTGAGTGATAGAATACTACCCATATACATACAAGGAAGAAATATACCACTTAACACAACTAATATTCAAACATAAATTGTTGATGTTATTAGGTACAATGAAGTTGAGTATGAAACACAGCAAACCTATTAACAATAGATCTGAACCCTGTTCTATCCTCATCACAGTTATTGTTCTAATATGTTGTTGAGTTGACTGTGACTCATAGCAACCCTATGCACAACAGCTCTGAGTTTTGCCCTATCCTGAGCCAATTTCACTGACTCCAATACACCTACATCCATTACCCTAGTTACTGTCATGATGACCTTTGCCAAGAAGTGGTTCCTACATGCCCAAAGGAAGTAAAGCATGCAGTATGGAGCTTCAAAATCCTTGCTTCCAAGGAGCAACTTGGTTTCACCCTCTCCAGGACAGACTTGTTTATTCTCTTGGCAGTTCACTGTATGTTTAATGCTTTTCTCCTCTATCACAACTTGAAGGCATCGATTCTTCTTCTGTCACCCTTAGTCATTATCCCACTCTCTGATGTATAGCAAGTAATTTTGAAGACCATGGTCTGCATCAGGCATACCTTAGTCTCTAGACTGGCATCGCTGCTCTTTAGTACTCTAGAGAGGTCCCTGACAGCAGAGTTTTCCAATGCAGTTAATCTTTTAATTTCCTGACTGCGGGTGCCAAGAGTGTTGATTGTAGACCCAAGCAAAATGACATTGTTAAGCAACCACTAAAGCCAAAGATGAAGAAACTGAGGACTTCTACTAACTGTGCAGTCTAAAACGGATTGAACACACAACCAAGACACTTTAATAACTGGTGACTAGAATGCAAAAGTTGGAAACAAAGAGGTAAGACTGGTAGTTGGAAAATCTAGATGTGGTGACAGAAATGAGACTGGGGGACAAACGATAGACTTATTTACAGTGAATGATTTATAAATTGTAAATACATTTTAAAAACTAATATGCGAGTGGCCACAGTGTTACAAGGAGCAGTTTATCCATATACAGCCCTAAACTCTGAAGAAGATGCTAATTAAAGTGAAGACCCTGACCAAAAAGGAGATTGAAATTGACATTGAACCCACAGATAACACGGAGTGAATCAAGGAATATGTGGAGAAAAAAGAAGGAATCCCTCCATAGCAGCAACAACTCATCTACAGTGGCAAACAGATGAATGATGAGAAAACAGAAGCTGATCACGAGATGCTAGGTGGTTCAGTCTTCCACCTGTGTTGGCTCTGAGAGGAGGAAGAGGCCTGAGGCAGTGGTGGACCGTCCCTCCATTTTACTCTTTACCCTGACAATTATAATGAGACATAATACCTCTCATTCTCTGGAGCCCAGAGCCACTATCTTCTAACCTGGATGCCCAATCTTGTGTGTCTACTGGTGGGACACTTTGGGAACCCCAGGATGCAATGTGCCTGGCCTAAAAGTCCTTTGCTAACTGTTGGGTTTTAGATGCTGTCCTGTGTGCTCCCCTTTCATGGCTATACCACTGGTTGTCAATAAAATATTTCCTGATCTCCTGTGGGGGGGAAAAACCCATATATGGAAACTATACATACAAACCTCACTTATGGCCTATGTGGGAATCAGTTTGACTACATATGTGGAGAGAGTCAATGGAGAAACTCGATATAGGCAGTCAAAACAAGACTGTGGAACAGATCATCAGTTGTGCAAATATGCAAGTTCAAATTGAAGCAGAAACACATAGAGTATTATGGAGATTGATTTGGAGCCCTTTAAAGTAGTGAGAGAAAACCTTCACCCTGAAACCCACAGCGTCCCTTTTCAGCAGGAAGTAGCTAAGAGAATACGCCATCCCCTTTTCCTTATGAATCAGGGTGAAGTCTCTCTCAGGG
>NW_006399922.1:1721901-1723130 GCF_000299155.1 Elephantulus edwardii | reverse complement strand
ATGAAAAATAAACAAACTAAATTAATAAAATAAAAAAAACAGAAAAAAATAACATATATATGATTGGAATTCCAGTATACACAGGGACAGGGAAATCATTGAGAAAATTGTGGAAGAGGTACTAGAAGAAAACATCCCAGGTTTTAGGAAGAATGAGGAAATCTACATACAAAACTCAGCAAACACCAAATAGACTAGACCAAAAAAGAAAAACATCAAGACATAACATAGTCAAATTCTCCTAAACAAAATATATAGATAGAATACTATATAGATAGAATACTAAAGGCAGCACAAGAAAAACAGCCATGTACAAGGAAAAAGCAATTAGATTAAGTTCTGATTTTTCAGCAAAAGCAATGTGAGCAAGAAGAAAATGGGATGGCATATATATAGAAAGCTGAAAGAAAACAAATGCTAACTGGGCATCTGGTACTTAGCAATGGTCTCCACCAAATACGAAGGAGAAATCACATCCTTTACAGAAAAGAAGGAACTTAAGGAGTTTGTGAAAACTAGACCAAAACTAAAAGAACTTTTAAAGTAAGTCCTTAACACAAAGACACTAATGGAAAGTTGATGGACCATAGTAACAAGAAACAACAAAAAAAGAAACACAGTAAATGGCAACAACAAAACCTGGCCTGTCAATGATCACACTTAATGTGAATGGGCTAATGCACCAATCAAGAGAAAAAAAGAGAAGCAGAATGGATAAAATAAACAAAGTCCACCAATATGTTGCCAACAAGAGACACATCTAAGAAATGAATGGAAAGATAGACTCAAAATCACAGGCTGGAAAAAATATACCAAGCAAATGGCAATCACAAAAAAAGCAGGACTAGCAATATTAATTTCTTATAAAATAGACTTCAGAATGCAAATCAACATAAAAGATAAAGAAGAGCACTATTAAATGCAATGATTAAAGGCACAGTAGAAGGGGAGCTCTGGTGGCCTAGTGGCAAGGAGCTGCAAGTACAATCCCAAAGGCTCACAGTTCTAGTCCACCAGATGCTCTGCCGGGAAAGGGAGGACAATCTCCTCCTGTACCAGTCAGATCTGATTTGACGGTACACTCACACAAAAATAAAAAAAATAAAATAAAATAAAGGCACAGTAGATTAAGAAGACATCAATCCATATTGCAGGCTGCAGTCCTTGACACTCTGCAGAGTGTCAAGGACTGCAGCCTGCAATATGGATTGAGGCTCAATGTCAAGAAG
>NW_006399922.1:1719009-1721515 GCF_000299155.1 Elephantulus edwardii | reverse complement strand
AGGAGGGTGGAGAAAACAGTGCAACAATGAATGAATGAAAACCCAAAATCTCTGTAAATGTTCATTAAAACTAATAAAATTTAATAATAATAAAAAAATTGAAGCAGAAGAAAATGGAAACAAGTACACAAGCAGAAAAATGTGACTTTAAATCGATCCAACTGGCATTTAGAAATCATCTAAAGAATAGATCTGATGAAGCCCTGCATATGCTCACATAGCTATGTAAAGCAATTGTGAAGACAGCCACCTGACCAACTGACTAGAAGAGAGCTCTATTTGTTCCCATTCCCAAAAAAGGCGGGAATCATTAAAGAAAATCATTAATATCAAAACAAGTAAAATTCTGCTGAGGATTATTTTAAAAATGGCTAGGACAGTACACCTATAGAGAACTCCAAAATTTTAAGCTGAATTTAGAATAGCAATGATGTCAGTCTAGAGATTAAGGTGTGACTGATCCAGGCCATGGTCTTCACAATTACTTACTATGTATCAGAGAGATGGACAATTACTTAGGATGATAGAAGAAGAATCGATGCCTTTGAGTTGTGCCGCTGGATGAGAGCACTGGACATATCATGGATCACCAAGAAAACAAATAAGTCTGTCTCAGAGAGAATGAAACCAAGTTTTTCCTTCAAGACAAGAATTTTGAAGCTCTGTGCCACATACTTTGGGCATGTTTCCAGGAAGGATCAGTCCTTGGGGAAGAACAATATGCTTAGAAGGGGACAGTTTCACCCTCTCTAAGACAGATCTATTTGTTTTCTTGGCAGTCCATAGTATGTTCAAGATTCTTCTCTAGCACCACAATTCAAAGGCATCGATTCTTTCCAACTTTCTGATGGCATAGCAAGTAATTGCAAAGACCATGGCTTGGGTTAGGCACACATTAGTGTCTAGACTGATGTTGCTTTTCAGTACTCTGGAGAGGTCCCTGACAGCAGATTTTCCCAATGCAATCCGTCTTTTTATATTCTGACTGCTGGTGTTAAGAGTGTTGATTGTGGAGCTGAGCAAGCTGTAATTGTTAATAACCTCAATCTCTTCTTCATCCATCATGGTGCTGCCAACTGGCCCAGCAGTGAGAATCTTTGTCTTCTTGATTTTGAGCTTCAATCCATATTGAAGACTACAGTCCTTGACCTTTTGCAGCAAGTGCTTCAGGTCTTCTTCAATTTCAGCAAGCAAGGTTGTGTCATCTGCATAATGTAGGTTGTTGATGAGTCTACAACCAATACATTGTGTTTTATAAAATTAATTACCATTATCTATGCCTACTATTACCTCATCTTTTCAGGTCCTCATTGGATCTTTCCTAATTCCTTCTTATTCCTAATTCTTCTTAATTCTTTCCCAATTCTTTCATCCCATCCCTCTGTGCACCAAACTTTCTATTTTCTATCCCCTTGTTTTCCCTTTCTCCCTTTGGACTTTTACAGACATCTTACTAGTTATCCTTCTATTTTTGCAATAATGGTGTTATGCAGCATTTATCCTTAGGAGACTGAGTTAATTTCATTCAGCATAATGTTTTCTAGATTCTCCCATGTTATGTTGTTTTTGTTGCTGTTGATTGCCGTCAAGTTGAGCACAACTCATAGCAACCCAATGAACAAAAGGCCTGAAGCCCTTCTATAACTACCATCATTTATCAAAGTTCCTAGAGTTTCCAGAGGTATGTTGTTTAGAAAGTGAATGCCACTCCTGCTTCCACCCATGTTATATAGTATTTTACAAATATGTTGCTCCTTAATGCTCCACAGTATCCATTCGTTGATGAATATTTGGGTTGTTTCCATTTATTTTCTATTGTGATTAACACTTCCGTGAACATAGGTGTACAAATCTCCATTTGTGTCTGTTTTGTGTGGTCTATATACTAGCAATGGAATAGCAAGGTCACAGGGGATTTCTACATTCAGCTATTGGAGGAAATGCCAAACTGCCTTCAAGAGTGGTTGTACCATTTTACAATCCGACTAACAATGTATGAGAGTTCCTATCTCTCCACATCCTCTCCAACATTTATTGCTTGCTGCCCTGTTAAACTCTGCCACTGCTACTAGGGTGAAATATTATCTCACTGTGGTTTTGATTTGCCTCTCTCTTATTGCCAGTGATTCTGAACATGTGCCTGTCGGCCATCAAAATGAGTTCCTTTGTAAAAAGTCTTTCCATGTCTTTTGCCCTTCTTGTAATTAGCTATGAGGCTTTTCCTCAAGGGTGCCCTGCAGGATTCTACTATTGCATAAACTTTTGTTATGAGAGCCTTTTATCAAATGTGTTTGTCAAATTATTTTTCCCAGCAAAACCAAATTAAAGGTAGAAGAAAAAATAAAAGAGAAATAAGAGATTAGGGAGAAATAAAATAAAAAATATTTTTAAAATGAAGGAAAGAGCTTGCCATCACATATCTCTTTTAAACAGTTTTCTCCCTTCTCTGTTTCAGTGCAGTATACATTATTGAACCCATCTTACTCAGTCTCTCCCCAACCCCAAG
>NW_006399922.1:1711501-1717759 GCF_000299155.1 Elephantulus edwardii | reverse complement strand
CCTTATGAATCAGAGTGAAGTCTCTCTCAGGGAGGAGTGATAGGGAATGGCAAAGGACACACTGACAAAGGAGATTAATCAGAACTGGCTTTGATAAGCACTGTGGCAATTGGACAATTAAAACAGACATGGGGGGGGGGAAAGAAGAATGAACTGGGTAGGAGGGTGGAGAAAACAGTGCAAAAATGAATGAATGAAAACCCAAAATCTCTGTAAATGTTCATTAAAACTAATAAAATTTAATAAAAATAATTAAAAAAATGAAGGAAAGAGGGGTCAGGGCCAGTGAAAAGAGGGGGAAAAATACAGAAAAAGGAAACAAAGAAGGAAACCCAACAGAAAAATCAATAAGGGAAAAAGGTAAAACCCCAGGGATGCAGAGGAGGAAGACCTTCAGGTAGCACTCCCGCTGGCCAGGAAGATGGTCAGAGGCAGATATTCAGTCCAGGAAGGAGTTATTGCTTGGCTTGGGGGAAGTTAGGCACAGGGCACCTAGTCCTGGAAGTGGATCATGCTGGACCAGATGTTAGCTGGAGGCAAGCTTCCTGGTGTAATGGAAAAGAGTTCTTGCTGACTCAGAGAGTAGCTGACAGAAGGACACGTGCACCTAGAAGGAAGTTGTACCAGCCCCAAGGTGAAAAGAAGGGAGAGTCTGCCTAGCACTGCATGCTCCATTGGTCTGAGGAGGTAGAGAGCATGTCTCTAAAATCAGGGTCATATGCTCTTGGAGTCAACTTCACCACAGGCAGTGCAGGGGCTGTGCAGGGCAGGGGTACTGCTGGCCACCAGATAGGTGGGTATGGGAGATGGCCATCCCTCTGGTCACCAGAAGAAGATAAGAAAATAAGAAGAATGCTGCACATTTCTGACCACTAGTCTTGAATGTAGGAAACTCTGGTGAGGAGTTGACATGGCAACCCTAAGGTACATGGTTTGAATTCACTATCTGCTCTGCAGGAGAAGATGGACTATCTGGTCCCATGTGATTAAGTGCCTCTGAAAACCCACTGGGGGGTCAGCTATGAGTCAGTTCTAACTTGATGGTATGTAAGGATAACAACAGTCTTGAGTGATGGTACTTGTACAGTCCTGAGTGAGTGGAGTCAATTATCAAATTGCTATATGAATTAGAATGCTGTTGCAAAACCTCAAAATGTTCTTGATATGCCAGGCCAGTTCACTGCTGTTTCTCCCTGTTCACTGTGGGTTTTTGTTTCCAGTTTTTCCTCTCTTCTATTAAGAAGAGCCTAGTGGTAGCCTAGTGGTTAGAAGTTGTGCTCCAATCCCAAAGTCACACAGTTTGAATCTACTAAATGCTCTGTAGAAGAAGTATGGGCAATCTCCTCCCATGTGATTAACTGCCTCTGAAAACCTGCTGGAGGGTCAACTATGAGTCAGTTCTGACTCAATGGCACCCAACAACAACAAATATAATGGTATGCACCAGGGATGCATCCTATCTCTCTATCTTTCCAATCTATATGTGGAAAAGATTATCCAGGAGGCTGAACTTTATAGGAAGGAATGTGGCATCAGATTTGGAAGATGATTCATCATCAACAACCTGCGTTATGCAGATGACACAACCTTGCTTGCTGAAACTGTGAGGGCCTGAGGCATTTGCTGCAGAAGGTCAAGGACTATAGCCTTCAGTATGGATTGAAGCTCAATATTAAGAAAACAAAAAGATTCTCACCACTAGGTCAATTGGCAGCATCATGATAGACAGAGAAGAGACTGAGATTATTAATAGCTTCAGCTTGCTTGGCTTCACAATCAATTCTTGGCACCTGCAGCCAGGAAATCAAAAGACAAATTGCACTGGGGAAATGTGTTGTCAGGGACCTCTTCAGAGTGCAGAAGAGCAACATGTCAGTCTAAAGACAAAGTGTACCCGATCCAGGCAAGGGTTTTTTCAATTACTTGCTATGCATCAGAATGTTGAACAATGACTAAGGATGACAGAAGAACTGATGCCTTTGAGTTTTGGTGCTGAAGAAGAGTCTTGAATATACCATGGACTGCTAAGAGAACAAATAGGTCTGTCTTGGAAAGAAACCAGGCTGCTCCTTGGAGGCAGGGATTTTGAAGTTCCATCTCACATAGTTTTGCACATAGTCAGGCGGGATCAGTCCTTAGAGAAGGACATCATGCTTGGAAGGGTGGAGGAACAATGCAGGAGAGGAAGACTCCAGATGAGGTGTACTGACACATAAGTAGGATAATGGGACTAGGTGTGTCAGAGTTAGCAAACCTGGCTCAGGATAGAGCAGAGTTCAGAGTTATTGTACATAGGTCACTATGACTCACAGGTGACTCAATGGCACATAGCAACAACAACATTTGATTCAAGCCTTATACTTCTCTGTCACTCCCATGAACCACCATCATCTATCCCATCTTAGTGTCTCTGCATAAACCATTCAGTCTGTTTAAAATGTAAAACTCATCACCATAGATTCAATTCTGACTCATGGATGTTATACACTGGGTTTCTCAGGTTCTGAATCTTAACAGGAGCAGACAACTTCCTCTTTCTCCTGCAGACCACCTGGTAAATTCATTTGCTGACACTTCTGTAAGCAGCCCAACATGTAGCCTCTATGCCACCGAGAATCTCATTATTCTTCTAGATTCAGCTCAAGGAACACTCATTCTGTGGGACCTTCTGCTGGTATATGTCTTTGGTCCTTCCCTTATTTGTATTTGCATGGCCTCTTCTGCCTCCTGGCTACAGACTACATGCCTCCCCAGGACAGGAGTCCAGTATATTGCTGAACACTTACCATGTGTCTAACCAGTTACTGCTGGGTTAAGTCTAGTTCATGGAGAACCCATGTGTGTCACAGGAGAACTGGGCTCCATAGGAGTTTCATGGCTGATTCTCAGAAGCAGATTTTCAGGCCTTTCTTTCATGATGTTTCTGGGTAGGTTTCGACATCCAGCTTTTCAGTTAACAATCAAGCATGTTAACCATTTAGCATACCAATCAATATAAACATCAGTGGGGGGAATAATGTTTGTTCTGCCAACATCCTATGTTTCTTGATCTAGTAAAAGTGAGATGAGGGAGCTCTGGTGGCCTAGTGGCAAGAAACTGTGCTGCAATCCCAAAGGTACACAGTTAGAATGTACCAGGTGCTCCGCTGTAGAAGGAGGGGCAATCTCCTCCTGTGCCAGTCGGATCTGATTTGACGGCACACAAAGAAAAAAAAATTAGTGAGATGAATGTAAGAGTGAATCCTTTTGGAAGTGTGCTAGTCTCTATACAGTTTGTTGTTGTTTGTTATTATTGTTGTTGTTATATGCCATCGAGTCGCTTGGGACTCATAGTGACCCTATGTACAACAGCCCTAAACCCTGCTCTGTCATGTGCCAATCTTACCGTCTCTGACACACCTACCCACCATTACCCCAGTCACTGAATCAATCCATCTCATCGAGGGTCTTCCTCTCCTGCGCTGTCCCTCCACCCTCCTAAGTATGATGTCCCTCTCCAAGGACTGGTCCCTCCTTGCAACATGTCCAAAGTATATCAGACGAAGCTTCAGAATCCTTGTCTCCAAGGAGAAGCCTAGTTTAATCCTCTCCAGAGCAAACCTGTTCATTCTCTTAGCAATCCATGGTATATTCAATACACTTCTCCAACACCACAGCTCAAAGGCATCAATTCTCCTTCTATAATTCCTAGTTATTTTCCAGCTCTCTGATGCATAGCAAGTGATTGCAAAGACCATGGCCTGTATCACGCACACCTTAGCCTCCAAACTGACATGACTGCTCTTCAGTACTTTGGAGAGGTCTCTGACAAGCAGACTTTCGAGGCACAATATGTCTTTTAATTTCCTGGCTGCTGGTTGATTGTGGGGGCAGGCAAACTAAAGCTGTTTACATTACTAAAACAAAATGTAATTCTATAAAAGACATTCTCAATTAGTTTGGGTATTCTACTCTATAAGAGAAAACTAACCTCTATTTTTCTAGCCACATGGAACCACTGAGAAACTCCTAACTTAGCCAGTCCTTGGAAAGTACATATGTCCTCATTTCCTGTTTTTCTCCTAAGAGGACACTGCCCAGATTGGGTAAGCACTGAGGAACTGCTGCATGTTTTTCAGCAACTTTGCTGTTGTTGGGTGGCTTCAGGTTGGTTCTCTGATCATGGCAACCCCATGGACAACAGAACAAAACAATGACTAGTTCTGGAGCTAACAATTTTTGCTATGTTTTAGCCCATTATTGCAGCCACCGTGTCAGTGCATCTCACTGAAGGTCTTCTTCTTTTATTCTAAGCCTCTACTTTATGAAGTATACTGGCTCTTTTCAGTGACTGGTCCCTCCTGACAACATGTCAAGAGCATATGGAAGGAAATCTCATACTCTGGCCTTCAAGGAGCATGGCACTGCACTGTATCTATGAGGCTGTGACTGGATGGATCTAAGTAAAATGAAATTTCAATCTTTTCTCCATTTATCGTGAAGTTCTTATTGGTTGTGAGAATTATTTAATTTATGATGTGTAATCTACATTGAAGGTTTTTTATTTTCATCAGTCAGTGCTTCAAGTCATGTTTACTTTCTGCAAGCAAGGTTGCATCACCTGCATATCAAAGGTTATTAATGAGTCTTCTTCCTTCAATCCTCAAGTCACAGTCTTTACATAGTCTAGTTTGTCAGGTTATTTACTCAGTATATGGATTGAATAAGAATAGTGAAAGGAAACACTCTTGAAACAGACTTTTGATTTTAATCAGAACAGTCTCTTTGTTCTGTTCAAATGACTATGTCTTAGTCTAAGTATAGACTAATTATGCATGAGAAGTGTTCTAGAATTCTCATTCTTCTCAATGTTATTAATAATTTGTTATGATCCACACAATAAATATCAATAGTAAAGTATAGATAAACATCTTTCTGATATTCTTTGTATTATTCCAAGATCCACCTAACATTATATTAATATCCCTCATTCTCCTCTTCTGAATCCAGTTTGAATTTCTGGCAGTTTCTGCTGAGGTACTATTGCAACTACTTGTTCATAAAAATTTTACTTTTAAAAAGTAGTAATGAAGTTGTTCAATAATTTCCAATTATGCTTTATCATCTTTCCTTGGAATGGAAGGGACACAGTAAAGATTTCTTTCAGCCAATTGACCAAGTAGTTGTCTTCGTGACAAGCTAAGGTTGGTGACAGTTGCAGTTCCAGCCACACAACAGGCTGCTGGTGCCACTACACTCCAGCTGCTTCTCACAGCTCAGACAGTAGGTTGGCATGCCTAGCTTGACATCATTTTCAGAGCAACTTTGGAACTATAATCCACAAAGGTCTAAATAAATCTCTCACTTTTAGTTCAAGCTGGTACTCATGGTTCCTGCAGAGAAACCTTAAAGATACCAATATAATACATCACAGGAAATTGAACAAACCAGACATATGAGCCTCCTCAAGTGAAGGTGACAGTTCACTTCTGTGGTGTTTCTGCAAGAGGCCCATCACCTGAATACACTCAGGAGGGGCACTGGGTACTCCACAAAAATAACACACTGGTACATTTCCAAATTGTTAAGATACTGAGGCAAAGACAGATCAGGGATCTATTTCATCTTGCAAGAGTCTAAAGAAAAATGGACACTAAATCTAATGCACAATCATGAATTGGGTCCTGAATCTTAACAAGTACAATTTTATATTTGTATATAAACAGAACTACTTCATAAATTTTAGTTTCCTGAATATGATAACTGCGTGTAGAAATGTAAGAAAATATTCTTGCTCTTAGAAACTTAATTTATTATGCTATAAAGAGGTATCATAGAGGTATCTTATTCTCAAATGGTTTAGAAAATGGTGTTTCTAAACAACAAAACTGTTGTTCTAACAGAGGAAGGGAACTCAGCTAGGTTTAATATAAAAAAAAATTTGACAAGGCTACACATTCTTTCTCCATATTAGTTCAACCTGTTCATCATTATAGATGAGCAAATCCTTTAAAAAGCTAGACTTGAGGAAGAATGTGATATCACTATTGGAGGAAGACTATCAACAACTTGCATTATGCAGATGTTGCAATCTTGCTTACTAAAAGTGAGGAGGACTTGTTGAAAAACTTGTTACTGAAGATCAAGGACTACAAACTTCAATATTGATTACATTCAATGTCAAGAAGACAAAAATCCTCACCAGTGGGCTGATAGGCAGTATCATAATGTTGTTGTTGTTGTTGTTATGTGCCATTGAGTCGTTTGCGACTCATAGTG
>NW_006399922.1:1702052-1710044 GCF_000299155.1 Elephantulus edwardii | reverse complement strand
GCAGGAGGGGAAGGCCCTCTATGAGGTGGATTGATTCAGTGACTGGGATAATCGGGATGGAAGTGTCAGAGACCGTGCAATTGGCACAGGACAGAGCAGAGTTTAGGGCTGTTGTACATAGGATCGCTATGAGTCGTAAGCAACTCGACGGCACGTAACAACAGCAACAACACATCTGATTCAAGCCATCATCTTTTCAATTATTTGCTGTGCATCGGAGAGTAGGACAGTGAATAAAAATAATGTAAAAAGAATTGATGTCTTTGAGTTGTGGTGCTGGCGAAGAGTAATTTATATCCTATTGACTTGCCAAGAGAATAAATAATAATGTACTGTATAGGTTTCAGTGAGGGTGCTCTTTAGAGGGATGGCAAAATTTCATTTCATGTACTTTGGGCATATTGTTAGGAGGGTCCAGTCTTTGGAAAAAGACTTCCATCTTACCAAACATGAAGTCTTTTTCCAAAGACTGGAAGATCTTCAAAGAGATGGATTGAAACAGTGACTTTAACAATGGGCTCAAGTGTAGCAGAGATGATGCTGATGGCAGAGAAAAGGGCTGGGTCTAGATCTGTTCTTCATAGGGTCACTATCAGTCATGGTTTCTTGAAGGGTCTCTAACAACAACAATCATGTGCTTATGGGCCATTTGTACATTATCTTCAATAATATCCCTTAAGATCCTTTGTATATGTTTAAATCAAACTGTTTGTCTTTTGTGGTTGAGTTGCAGAGGTTCTCTAAATATTCTGGATATTAAATTCTTGTCAGTTATATTATTATCAAATGATTCTCCCATTCTTGAGTTGTCTTTTGACTTTTCTTAACCACAAAGAGGTTTTAATTTTAATGAATTCTAATTTAACTTTTCTATCTTTTATTGCTTGAATGTTTGGTGTCATTTCTAAAAACTTTAGATTCTGAGCAATTACCTCTGTGTTTTTCTAATAGTTTTATGATTTTAGTTCTTACGTTCAATTCATTTTTCCATTTCTATATGGTATGAAGCATATGGTGGATCAGTTATGCCAGTGTCATTTATAACTTCAAGAGGTTCTTCCTTCACTCACTAAATTGAGAAAATAAATACTCATATAAAAAAAAAAGAAAATGGTGTTCAGGTGTGCACATTAGCACTTGTGGTATAGATGGAGACAGATCAATGAAATAAATAAGGTAAAATGTTAAAATTGGTTAATTTGGATAAACTTCATACTAGAATCCTTTATACTATATTGCAACCTATAATTAAATGTGAAATTATTTTACAACTTAAAAATGCATTAAAAAATTAAAAATGCATTCCACAGTCTCTTTAAACAAAACAAAAAACAAGATTCTGAGGAGTAGGTCAATGCTTTCAGTTGGTAACCATTTACTACTAGCTCACTGTGAAACACAGTAATATTCTTAAAACACTGGAAATTTTCATGTTAAATAGACCATGAAAAAGTTTATTTCAACATGTGTAAGGGTTTTGAAGCTCCATCTGACATATTTGGGGCATGTTTCCAGGAGGGACCAGTGCTTGGAGAAGGACATCATACTTAAGAAGGGTGGAGGGACAGCGAAAGAGAGGAAGATCACTGATGAGATGGATTGACTCAGTGATTGGTGACTCAGTGACTAGGAGTAAGAGTGTTGGAGACAATGAAATTGGTTCAAGATGGAGCAGGGTTCAGAGCTGTTTGCTGTACAAAGGGTCACTGTGAGTTGCAAGTAACTCAATGGCACATAACAATAACAAAAATAATCTAGCAGTACAATTGGTTATGTTAGTGTTTTATAAAGACTTCAAGCTTGATCTTTACAAAACTTGAAGGTTTATACAAAACATACTTATGGATGTGCTTTATTAATTGATAATGTAATATTTAAGACACAAACACTTTCTTCTACCTGCCTGTGTGCCTGCCATCTCTGTGGTCTTCTCCCCATCAAATCCCCTTTTCCCTCTTGGAGGCTGCAGGCATCTTATGCTGGTGATCATAATTCCCATTTTTAAAATATTTTATACATATATATGTATGAGTGTCAGAGACAGTGCGATTGGCACAGGACAGAGCGGAGTCTAGGGTTGTCATACATAGGGTCGCTATGAGTCGCAAACGACTCGACGGCATAACAACATGTATGTTTATATTTTCATTGAATGTTTTTAAAAAGTGTAACTTAAAAATTTTGAATTAAAATTTGTATAACCTCTGAGGAACCCTAAGGAGTAAGGTCTTCCTAGGGAACCTAAGTTTTATTTATTTTTCCTTTTTTTCTGTTATAAAACCTCCATTTATTGCTCCTCACTCCCCTCAAAAAATATCAGAAAAGCAATAGGCCAAGTTCTCTATTGGTTTTGTTTCTTGCATTTGAAATACTCTTCAATGACATCCTTAGCCTGGATTCTTGCAACCAACTACTTTGCGGGGCTTTCCTTCTCAGTCAGTGTTGCAGAGGCCTACCCATTCCCCTACTTTCTTATTATCACGTTGATTTGGTCTTCAGCACAAAGGCTCTACTAACTTGACATACATAGGCTCATTACAGTTGGATGCAAGCACACAAAGATGGGCTTGGCACTTGTCTAAGGCTCTGGCAGCCTCGCAGATTCCACGTGCTAGGCCATAGTGGATGAGGGCGGTCTTTAGCATCTCTTGTAAAGCGGTATTAACATCCATTACCCCTCCAGCAGCAGTGCCTTCCTCGGCCATGGCAGTGGGTTACGGGTGAAGCAGAATCTTGAACGGGCCTCCATCTCCGCACAACTTGGCAGCAACAGGGGAAAAGACTGTACAGCGGCGAATGGTAATATTTAAGGCCACATTATTTTTTCCCTTTACTGTGAAAGTTTACAAAGTGAACTGATTTTCTATTTAGTCATTCATATACATTTTGTCTTATGCCATTACTTAAAATATCCACACTGTAACCACACTCTGTTTCCTCCCAATGTTTTCCTTTAGATCTCATGTGGTGGATTATTTTACAAGTGGGTGCTTCTTTGGTGTTATAGGCCTATTGTTTAGCTGAAGGTTGAGTCACAACGATAAGTATGTTTCAGGTTCAAAAGGTTACTAAGGATCACAGTCTTGGGTTTACCTGGTGTCTACTGGACCAGTAAGCTTAGAAACAGTTGTTTTTCTTTTAGAGCACAGCTTTCAATTAATTGACCAAAGTAATCTTTCATGCTCTTAGAGCTATTTATCAAGGGACATCATAGTATTGTTTATCCTTGTAAAACAACTTAAATATCATGATGATAATATATAAAGTGTTAAATCACTAAATGCACTAAATCTTAAGTTGATGTAAAAGGTACAAGTTAATTAAAGTTTTTCAAATAGTCTTTTAGATGTTCAAAAGGTAGAAATAAAAATGTAAGGTTGCCATAATTTCATAGTCCACCAGATGGTTTAGAAAGTTTGGAGAGGTGAGAATGGGTAGGGGCAAAACCACAGGGTTGCACAGTTTGGTGGCTAGAGGGAGGGGATGAAGGACATGGGAAGGATCTGGGTAAAAACAAAACAAAACCCATACAATGTATAGAAATGATTGTTTTTAAAAAAAGAAAGGATATTTGAAGGTAAATTTAGAAGATCTTAAGAGAAATTACACAAAATATCCAAATATCGTTGTTGTTGTTTCTGTGCCTTCGAGTTGCTTATGACTCATAGCAACTCTATGTACAACAGCCCTAAGCCCTGCTCTATCCTGTGCTTATTTACTGTCTCCGATACACCTATCCCTATTACCCCAGTCACAGAATCAATCCATCTCATCAAGGGTCTTCCTCTCCTGCGCTGTCCCTCCACCCTCCCAAGTATGATGTCCCTCTCCAAGGACTGATCCCACCTTGCAGCATGTCCAAATATGTCAGACGAAGATTCAGAATCCTTGTCTCTAATGAGCACCTTAGCTTCACCCTCTCCAGGATGAACTTATTTGTACTCCTAGCAGTCCATCATCTATTCAATACTCTACTCCAGCACCACAACTCAAAGGTATCAATTATCCTTTCATCCCTAGTCATTGCCTAGCTCTTTGAGGCATAGTAAGTAATTGCAAAGACCATGGCCTGTATCAAGTGCATCTTAGTCTCCAGACTGACATCGTTGCTCTTCAGTACTTTGGAGAGGTCTCTGACAGCAGACTTGTCCAACGCAATATGTCTTCTCATTTCCTGTCTGCTAGTACCCAGTGTTGATTGTAGAGCGAAGCAAACAGAAGCTCAATATCTTCACCATCTATCATGATGCTGCCAATTGGGCCAAGGGCGAGAATCTTTGTTTTCTTGATGTTGAACTTCAATCTATATTGAAGGCTGCAGTCCTTCACCTACTAAAGCTAGCACTTCAGGTCCTCCTCAGTTTTAGCAAGCAGAGTTGTGTCATCTGCATAACACAGATTGTTGATAAGTCTACCTCCAATCTTGATGCTACACTTCTCCTCATAGAGCCCAGCCTCTCAGATAACCGTTCCACATATAGATTGAAAAGATACGGAGATAGGACACATCCTTTACACACACCCTTCCAAATTTTGAACCATGCAGTGTTCCCTTGCTCTGTTCTGACAACTGCCTCCTGGTCCAAGTATAGGTTTCACATAAGCACAATCAAGTGTTCTGGTATTCCCATTCTTCTCAGAGTCAGCCACAGTATGCTGTGATCCACAGAGTCAAATGCCTTTGCATCAATGAAATACAGAGAGACATTCCTCTAGTACTCTCTGCTTTCAGCCATGATCCATATGACATTAGGTATAATATCCCTAGTGCCACAGCCTCTTCTAAATCCAGCCTGCACTTCAGGCAGTTCTCTGTTGATGTGCTGTTCCAATTGTTTTTGTATAATCTTCAGCAGAATCTTGCTTGCATGCGATGTCAATGGTACTGTTCGATAATTTCCACACTGTGCTATGTAATTATAGGTAGTTTCCAACTATACTGATTCCAGTTGTGATAAGCCATACTTAAAGCCACCTGTTGCTCCCTTATCTTTGAGGCTGGGCTTTTGGCATATCACTCTTAGTAACATGAACAGAAGACAAGGTTGCAGTGCATTCACAGATGCTCAATTATATGATTTACTACTGAGAACACATTTCCGAAATGGCTTGACTCCAGAAACTCTATGTGCTCAGGCCTTCCATTCATAGGGTCACTATGAGTCATCTACGACTCAATGGCACAAAACAACAATAACAACGACAACACAGAGCTACGTTGGCCCAGTGGACATAAAGTTATGCTACGAAGCCGAAGGTGGGTGATTTTAATCTGTGGCCCTCAGACCAGGTTCAAATTGTTTTCCTGTCAAACATTCTTCTAGGTGGTACAGCACTGGTCTGTGCATTGCTGTACAGAGGTAACTCGTGGTTGCTATGATGCAGAACACTGTGACACTGATGTGCCAAACGTGGTAATCATTACCTATGGTGAACAGTATTTGCTGGAGCTTCCTGAGTAAAACAAGCCTGGAAGCAGGAGTGGCATCCACTTCCGAAATGGCTTGCCTCCAGAAACTCTATGAACAGTGCTCAGGCCTTTCGTTCATAGGGTCGCTATGAGTCATCTACAACTCGATGACACCAAACAACAACAAACAACTGAGAACACTACCATACATCAGGACATGGTCTGGTCTCCCATGAAGAGAGTGTGGGGGAGTCACAACAGATAGAAAATTGGGCAACAGTCAACTGTAGCCACATATGACAACTGAACTATATATAAGCTCGACAGCCATTATAATTTTTACATGATTGCTATGACAAATTTACATAAACTTTGACAAAAAAAAAGTAATAATAAAGAAAATGAAATTTAAAAAAGAGAGATTCAGAACTGATTTATGATGGAGTCAGTAGAATGGAGTTTTGCCATAAGGTGAGAACTGCAGTTGTTAAGTGCCATTGAATCTAGTACAACTCATAGTGACCCTATCAACAAAAGACCTGAACCTGTTCCATAACTATTATTGTTTCTTTAAGTTCATAGAGTTCCCAGAGGCATGGTGTTTAGGATGTGGATGCTACTCCTGCTTCCAAGCCTGTCTCAATGTGAAAGCTCCACCAAACACTGTCCACCATGGGTAACCATTATGGCATTTGACACACCAGTGGCACAGCATTCAATATCACAGCAACCACAAGTTACCTCAGTAGAGCAAACTCACAGACCAGTGCTGTACCACTTAGAAAAATGTTCATAACACAGTTAACATCAGGACCAAGGGCAACAGGCCTGAGGGCCCAACTGACTTAAATATCCAGGCCCGAGCCCCAGGACCTGATTGGCTCTAAACAAGAGGCTTCCAGCCCATAGCTCATTGTTAGCCAAATCCAGCAAATCAAATCAACTCACACACAATTGTGAACAGAACAAAAACAATCAAAGAGTCCACACCGGACCTTCACCCAAAACAAGAAGAGTCTACCTCTCAGAATTGAAAGGGCTTCATATATGAGCCTCTAAAGATTAAACCCCTGTGTGCATAACACCTGGCTGGGAAAACCATTTAGCAATGACAAGAGTCTCATAACAAAAGTTTACAGAATACTACAGGGTCTCCAATAGATTCAGTGTTGTCCCCACCCTTGACATGTGTGTCTTGACCCATGCTTTCCCTGCTGTATTAATATTCCTTTCTCTTCCCCTCTACTCCATTCAATATCTTTCTCTTCCTATCTGGCCCTTGTGACGGTTTGTATTTCAAGGTCTCTGGGCTTCTGTGATTCCGAACACCTCAAGCTGCTGCCAGTTTCTTCTGCTGTGGGTAGTATCTCTTGAGTTTAGGTCTGTAAGCAGGGAGTACCAGAGGAATGTCTAT
The DNA here is from genome assembly GCF_000299155.1 of Elephantulus edwardii. Taxonomy (NCBI): domain Eukaryota; kingdom Metazoa; phylum Chordata; class Mammalia; order Macroscelidea; family Macroscelididae; genus Elephantulus; species Elephantulus edwardii. Next base: position 1,703,220 of record NW_006399922.1, on the reverse strand, counting down.
CTGTGTTTCATTGATTATGCAAAGGCATTTGACAATGTGGATCACAACAAACTGTGGCTGACTCTGAGAAGAATGGGAATCCCAAAACACTTGACTGTGCTTATGTGAAACCTATACTTGGATCAGGAAACAGCTGTAAGAACAGAGCAAGGGAACATCGCATGGTTCAAATTGGGAAGGGTGTGCGTCAAGGATGTGTCCTATCTCCATACCTTTTCAAACTATATACAGAACAGATTATCTGGGAGGCTGGGCTAAATGAGGAGAAATGTGGCATCAGGATTGGAGGTAGACTCATCAACAATCTGCGTTATGCCGATGACACAACCTTGCTTGCTGAAATTGAGGAGGACTTGAAGCACTTGCTGCAGAAGGTTAAGGACTTTAGCCTTCAACATAGATTGAAGTTCAACATCAAGAAAACAAAGATTCTCACCACTGGGTCGATTGGTAACATCTTGATAGAAGGTAAAGAGATAGAGATTGTTAACAGCTTCAGTTTGCTGGGCTCCACAATCAACACTCTTGGCACCAGCAGCCAGGAAATTAAAAGACAAATTGCATTGGGAAAGTCTACTGTCAGAGCCCTCTCCAAAGTACTGAAGAGCAACAATGTCAGTCTAGAGACTAAGGTGAAAATTAGATTTTCAAACAGAGCAAGGTGATACCATACAGTTTAGAATCAGTAAATGTGTATATAAGGGTTGTATCTTTTCACCATACTTAATCTGTGTGCATTGTTGCTGTTGTGTGCTGTCAAGTTGGAACCAACTTATAGCTGACCCTCCAGTGGGTTTTCAGAGGCAGTTAACTACAGGGAGGAGATTACCCATCCTTTTTCCACGGAGCATCTGGTAGATTCAAACTGCAAACCTCTGGGATTGCAGTGCAGCTTTTTACCACTAGGCCACTGTGTCTTTCATTGGCTCTTCTTAGTAAGATGCTTGTTTGCCAGACACTGTTCTAAAACTGAGCATACAAATTAAGGCAGATTAAGGAGAAGGACTGGCATTTCACTTTAGAAATAGCCTACCTTTTAAAATCCTATGCACACCAAAGCACACTTAGATTGTTGTTGGTTTTTTTTTTCCCTATAATTATATTTTATTAATTTTCATAAACATTTACAGAGATTTTGGGCTTCCACTCATTCATTGTTGCACTATTC
>NW_006399922.1:1678253-1701354 GCF_000299155.1 Elephantulus edwardii | reverse complement strand
AGAGTCAACCATTTTGAATAATATTGCATGAGTTCCTTGTTTTTTAATGCAGCATAGTATTCCATTGTGCGAATATACCACAGCTTCTCTAGCCATTCGATTGTTGTTGTTGTTATGTGCTGTCCAGTCACAGCAACCCCTGCAACTCATAGCAACCCTATGTACAACAGCTCTGAAGCCTACCCTGTCCTGAGCCAGCTCACTGATCCTGACACACCTACCCCCATTGCCCCATTTACTGTACCAATCCATCTTATCTGGAGTCTTCCTCTCCTGTGCTGTTGTTCCTCCACCATTTGGAATATGATGTCCTTCTCCAAGCATTGGTCCCTCCTGGCCATTAGACTTGCAGATATGGCACCTGAGGCTTAGCCCTTCAGTTGGCAAACACAAAGGAGGAGGAACAAGATACATGCACACCTATGTTTATTTAGGCTTTGTTCATAATACCAAAGAGGTGGAAACAACCCAAGTGCCCATCAACAAATGAACGGATAGAAAAGCTGTGGTATATTCACACAATGGAATACTATGTAGCATTGAAAAACAAAGAACTCATGAAATAGTACACAAAATGGGTGACCCTGGAGGATATTATGCTGAGTGAAATATCTCAATCACAAAAAGGCAAATATGGCATAATACCACTGTTATAAAAGAGGACTGACATAGGGTTTGGGGGGGGAGACTGAGGAAGATGGGATAAATAATGTATACTGCATTGAAACAGATGAGGGAGGGAACTGTATAAAAGGATATGAGATTAGATATTATTGTTATGATAGAAGTCCAAAACGAAGGTAGCATAGTGGAGTGGAGTTCGGGGGAGGGAATGAATAACAATGAAATAATTTTTTCTTTTACTTTTCAAAAAGAAAAGCGAATTGGGGAGTGGAGGAGGGCAGGGAGAAAAGTGCAACAATGAATGAAGGGAAATTCAAAGTGTCTGTAAACTTTCATTAAAAACAATTTTTTTAAAAAGGAGGAGGAACAGGTGCAAGTAGACACTAGGACTGCAATGTAGAATGTGAGAAACATGAACATAGGAAATTTTGATTTTGTTAAGACAGACTTTACACTCAAATTTTGGTGATGCTGACGCTTATGCAGGGAGCTCTGGTGGTGCAGACGATAGAGTTGTGATGCTACTCAAAGGCTGTGAGTCCCTGGTGGTTCTAATCAGCCAACTGCTCAAAGGAAGAAAGATGAGTTATCTCTTCCTGTGCTATTTATAACCTTGGAAACCTGCTGGAATAACAGTCACGAGTGTGCTCCAACTGGCCAGCATGAGCCACAGAGTGGACACTCCACATGCAGGATCACACGGAGTTACTGTGGACTGTGTCAGACCACCACAAGGGGGCAAATGTGGCAATGTGGGGAGCTGCATGAATTTCTAGCTTCTCAGTGCATGTAAAAATGACAGTCACACTACACTATAGAGTGCAAAATATAGCATTTAAGAACAAGTGTGAAATGTTGGGGAGAATTACTAACATGTGATTCAGAAACACAAAGGAAGAACAGCTGTTAAAAATGGGTCTGTATCCCAATACAAATACCAATCCCATTCTCCAACGAGATGGAAAAGGCAATCTCCAGTTTCATTTGGAATGGAAAGAAGCCCTGAATAAGCAAAGCACTCCTTAAAAACAGAAAAAAGGTAAGAGGCATCTCACTCCCTGATTTCAAATCCTACTACACTGCCTTGGTGGTAAAGACAGCATGGTACTGGTACAATGACAGACACTTAGATCAATGGAATAGAATTGAGAAAGCGGAAATTGGCCCATCTATCTATGGTCAACTGATTTTTGACAAGGAGATGAAATCAGTTAAGTGGGGAAACGACAGCCTTTTTAACAAATGGTGTTGGCAAAATTGGGAAACTACCTTCAGAAGACTCAAGCAAGATCCACGCCTCACTCCATACACAAAAACCAACTCAAGGTGGATCATGGACCTAGGACTAAAACCAAGGACTATAAACTTCATCAAAGAAAAGCTAGGAAGAACTCTAGAAGTTCTAATCCACGACATAAACAGTCTTCCAAGTATCCTGAAAAATCTACAACCAGGAGAAGATAAAATAGATGAATGGGATCTTCTAAGAATCAAAACCCTATGCACATCCAAAACCTTCCCCAACAGGGTAAGACTGGGAAAATATATTTGGTAATGACATGCCAGATAAGGGACTTATATCTAGAATTTATAAAATACTTGAGCACCACAACAAGATAAAGGTAAATAGTCCAATTGAAAAATGGGCACAGGATATGAACAGACACTTCACCAAAGAAGACATTCAGATGGCTAACAAGCACATGAAGAAATGTTCAAAATCCTTAGCTCTAAGAGAGATGCAAATTAAAACACTATATCATCTCACCCCAGTCAGAATAGCAAAATTTAACAGAACAGCAAGCAACAAATGCTGGCAAGGTTGTGGAGAAACTAGAACCCTTATTCACTGTTGGTGGAAGTGTAAAATGGTGCAACCACTGTGGAAGGCGGTGTGATGCTTTCTCAAAAAGTTGCAAATAGAAATACCATTTGACCTAGCAATTTCACTACTGCAAATATACCCCAAAGAGACCATAACTGCCACCCAAGCAGATATATGCACACCCATGTTTATCACAGCTTTGTTCATGACAGCAAGGAGTTGGAAACAATCCAAGTGCCCATCAGCAAACGAATGGATAGAGAAGCTGTGGTATATTCACACAACGAAATATAATGTTGCGTTAAGGAACTCATGCAATATTATTCAAAATGGATGACCCTGGAGGACATTATGCTGAGTGAAATAGCTCAGTCACAAAGGAACAAATACTGCATGGTGCCACTGTTGTAAAACAGGACTGACATTGGGGTTGGGGCGAGACTGAGAAAGACTGGATAAATAATGTATACTGCATTGAAACAGATGAGGAAGAAAACTGTTTAAAAGGGGTATGCGATTAAGTATTTTTGTCATGACAGGAGTCCAGAACAAAGAAGGCTGCATAGTGGAGTGTACCTGGGGAGAGGGATTGTAAAACAATGGGGGAACTTTTCTTTTACTTTTCAAAGAGAAGAGTGTACTGGCGGGCGGGGGGAGAGAAGAGGTGGGCAGGGAGAAAAGTGCAACAATGAATGAATGGAAATCCAAAGTCTCTGTAAATTTTCATTAAAATTAATTTAAAAAATTTAAAAAAGAAAAAGAAAAAATTGGTCTACAAACTTCTTGATACAGGGTTGCTACAAATTTTTAATTTGTAAAAAAATAAATTCTGAGAGGTCAGCAAAACACAGTAAAGCTAAGTGCAGTGAGGAAAGGAAGGAAAGAAGGAAGGAAGGAAGGAAGGGAAAGAGGGAGGGAGGAAGTAAGAAGGGGAGAGAGAGGAAAGAGGGAAGGGGAAAAGAGGAAGGGAGAGAGGGAACACACGAATATTGCCATACTAGTTATTGGCAAAATGAGATCAACTGACATAGGACATTCTGAATCAGACAATCATTATTTACTACGCTGGAAATGAAAAGGTGAGGAAAAATGAGGTTGCAGTCATACTTAACAAGACCATTTCCAGATCCATCTTGAAATACAATGTTGTCAGCTATAGTACAATAACCATATGTGCATCTAAGGAACACCTGTTCATACCACCATCATTCAAATATATGCACCAATAACCAGAGCCAAAGCAGAAGAAATGGGTGATTTCTACCAACTTTTGCTGTCAAAAATTGATCGAACATGTAACCAGGATGTAATAATGGGTGATTAGAATCCAAAAGCTGAGAAAAAGAATCAGTAGTAGGAAAACATAAGCTTGGTGACAGAAATGAGGCTGGAGACAAAAGAATGGAATTTTGTACAGTCAATGATTTGTTCATTGCAAATACCTTTTATAAGAAACATAAATGGAGACTATACAGATGGACTTCACCTGATGGTTTGCACAGATTGATTACATCTCTGGAAAGAATCATTGGAGAAGCTCAAAATCATCTGTGAAAACTAGGCCAGGTGCTGACTGTGGAAGAGACCACTGACTATGTAAGTTCACACTAAAGCTAAAGAAAAGGAAATTAAATCTACAAGAAGCAAAATTTGATCTTGAGTCTATACCACGTGAATTAAAAAACCACCTCAGGAATAGGTTTTAGGCCTTGAACACTAATGAATGAAGACCAGATTAGCTGTGGGAGGTTATCAAGAATATCATCCATGAAGAATGCAAAACGTCATTACAAAGAAAGTCATTACAAAGGAAGAAGAAAGGACCAAGATGGCTGTCAGAAGAGACTCTGAATATTGCACTAGAGCACTGAGAAGCCAAAGCAAAGGGAAGAAATGAGGAAGTTAAGGAGTTGGATAGAAGACTTCAAAGGGCAGCTCAGGAAGACAAAGTATTATAATGAAATGTGCAAAGACCTGGAGTCAAACATCAAAAGGGCCAAACTTTTGGCACCTCTTAAGTTGAAGGAACTGAAGAATAAATTCAAGCCTCAAGTTGCAATACTTATGGATGTTGTTGACAGAATTTGAATGATCCAGGAAGCAGCAACAGAAAATGGAAGGAGTACAGTCACTGTACCAAAAATAACTGGCTGACACAGAAGAATTTCATGAAACAAGAGGTAATAATCAAGAGGTAATGATGATCAAGGAGGAAGTTTAAAGAGTAAGGTGCATCTGACCAAGCCATGATATTTTAAAATTGCTTCATATGCACGTTAAAATTGGACAATGAATAAGGATGATAAAAGAAGAATTGATGTGTTTGAACTGTGGTTTTGGCAAAAGTTGAATATTCCATGGCTTGCCAAAAGAACGAAGAAATGTCTTGGAAGAAGGACAATGAGAGTGCTCCTCAGAGACCAGTGTGTCGAGGCTTCATCGCATGTATTTTGAGCATGTTGCCAGAAGAGGCTAGCACTTTGGAAAAGTCATCATTTTTGGAAAGGTGGAAGGTGGGTGAAAGAATGGCCCTCTGAGAAATGGGTTGACTGTGACAGTGGGTTTACGCACAGTGGAGATTTTTAAGGACGGTGCAGGATTGGGCAACACTTGGATGTGCTGCTATGAGTTGAACTTGACCCAATAGCACCTAATAACAATAACATGCTCATTATATGTTCATATAAGACAGGTATACTCTAAAACTTTTTAATGATCACATTTTGACAAAGGAAATAAGGCTGACTCTAAATGGTTTGGATCTCATTTCTTTCTTGTCAGTTCAGTGCTGTCTTCTCTGGATAAGAAACTATTACTAAATAAAGAATAAAAGACTCAAAGGACACCATGTTTGCCGAATTGGTAGTTTTATTAATCAGAGCCAAACCACACAATTCTTGAAATGTAACCAAGTCTGACTGCAATAAGAACCAGGAACATCTTAATTGCAAACAGATGGATGTTTTGCCAAAAAAGTCTGGTGCTTCACTGAGAAAACTTAACCAAACAACTTCTTTAGAGGTCAACTGTTAGCTCCCCACTCATGAGCAGAGGACATGAATCCTAAACACCAAACAGCACCACTTGAATGATCCAAATGTAGGTTTAGGGTAACAGTAACTTCACCTGTGTATTGTAAGCCAGTGGTTACCAACCTTGTTTTTTTTTTCTCTCTTCATTGCTGTCTGCTTCTCAATAAGGTTTTTAAGACGTAATTCTAAGTCACCCTACTCACATTAAGTTTTATAAACTTAATAAACTATAAAGATATAGTTTATCTGCTCAGATACTATATACCTGCCTTTGTTATATATATAAAACACGTGATATTTTTTTAATTCTCTATTTCAAGAACCCCTTTACTTTCATTGGAGAAATATGTCATTTACTAGTTAGTCTCATGATGTCCATGGAGACTTCTCACGGCAGAACAGTGAGAACTCAGGATGAAGAAGCCTGATGAGCAACAACTTAGTGATGTTAGAATCAACAGTCTAAGCCCTTGCCAAATACCAGGCAGTACTTCAGGCTGGGCCCCGGGGCAGCACTTTGCACAATGCTGCATTTTGGTTTTGTCCAGAAGCAAACCCTGAGACACAGCTTCCAAGGCAATGAGTGTCTTCTGGAGGTGCTCCCAGGACACAAGGGAAGGTGAACAGGAGCAAAAAAGGAAATGAAAGGCCAGTTTCAAGCCAGCTATTTCTGTGGACAACAGAAGTTTCCTACAGGAAAACAATAGTAAACTGTCCAACAGAAACTCCGATTGACCTTATCTAAGGGTAAGGAGCTGCGATGTTTGTGCATCACCTCCCACCAGTCATTCTCTGAGGTTCTTTATAGGCTGAGAGATGCGGATGCTCACAGCACAGACACTGTCTCTTCTAATTCTCACCATGTCTATGAGAGCTTAGCACCTGCTACCTGATAAATTTCCGTCCTTCACTCGCTGTGTTTTCTGTGCTCCTGGTCAGCTTCCACTTTGCTCTGTGTCCTGCTGCCTAGATGGTTCGCTCCAGCCTATGCAAGGGTCTCATTAGGAAAAGAAGGTCTACATATTTACCATGGATCACAAGAAAACATACAATATCAGGCAGTTATTACAAAGATCCTCTTTTAAGGAAAAATTATAGAGAATGAAGGAAGAGCAAGGGACCAGAGATTGTTGTCATTCGCTGCCATTAGGTCAGTGTGACTCAGAATGGCCCTCAAACATATGAGACATACCCTTGCTGGTCCGGCCTGATGAGCTTGAGCCCACTGCTGTAGCCACTGTGTCAAGCCATCTTGTTGAGAGGCCTCCTCTTTCTCTCCACCCTCCACACAGCAGGATGTACTGGCTCCTCCAGATAACATGGAAGCCGATCTAGACAGCTTCCAGCCACGGTCTCCCTCAGTTCCCGTGGGCTGTGCCTGCAGGCCAGGTCGTCTCGTGCCTTCCACTAACAGCCCCCATTGGCTTCTCTGGTGGAAGGGCTGTGGCTGGAAGTTCAAGGCTCCCCAGTAGCACCTTAGAGAAAAGTTACGGAGCCCAGTTCTCTGATACATAGGTCACCTGTGGTCAAAATGGGCTGGAAAGGGTGCAGCCTTGGGCCCAGTGAGGGCAGCAGACTGAAAGCTTACCAGGCACAAGGCTTCGAGCCCCATAGTGACCTTTTTCTGATTACTTTGAAATTTACTAATGAGAACAGTCCCTTCTATGAAATAAAAAATAGAAGTAGGAAAAGGCTCAGGAGAAAGGAACGTGTTCCTTGTGGGTACATCACAAGAGACAAAGAGGGTAAATTTTGATCTTTAAAAGTGCTTGTTCTGGCTTCATACACTAAGCATACTTTCTGGATGGTGCTGTTCGGGGGCATTAAGAGACTTGTATTTTAATATAAAAACCACAGAACCCTAGCTTTTCTTTGTGCAGTGCCATTATCTGGCTCTTGGCAGACTTAAAATTCTCCCTTTTAAAACTATTTCCTTTGGAGGTCAGCTGAAAGTCTGGTTCAAGCACCACATTGATAAAACTGAACACAGGATCCCTCTCAAAACCCTGCAATTATGAGTCCCTGTAGAAACAACACTCCGTGGTGCCAGGCTTCCGAGACATCGTGCCTCAAACGTGGCTTTGTGTCAGCTGCAGCTGTATCCACAGGCAAAAATTTAAAAGACTATTTAAAATGTTTCCACTTCTGGCCATTTTCTCTTCAGCATGGGGCTGACCGGCAATTGGGCTGCCAGTAGAGGGCACTCTCCAAGCTGCAGGCCCAGGCCACTGCAGCCCATTCCAAGGTCCTGCTCTCTAACCTTAGTCCTGGGTTATCAGGCTCTCCTCCTTCACCAGAGACGCCCTGGGAAAAGTGCTAGAACCTTCTTACTGATCAGTGTCTTGGAGTAAAAACAATCATAATTTTTTTACTGTATTCAGATGACAAAGTACTGAAATAAGTTTATTCATTCTGCAGACAGGATGAGCTCATAGGAAGCAGATTTTTTTTCATTTGGCAAAATCTGGTGGCTAAACCATATGTAGCTTTTAATACACTGTACACATTTGCTAACCACTGAACTCCATCCTTTTACAACTCTTATTATCCAGCTGTTTGAATTTTATACTTAATACAAGTCACACAAGGTGGTTACTGTCCCACAGAGCATAAAACAGAAGCTATAGATACTTGGGGGAAATTAAAATTACATTGCACAACTAAATGGTTAACTTCTACAAAAGAGCTGAAAATGAGAAAATCTTTCATTCTTTAATGAATCCCAATGTGTCCTCTACATACATACTGGGATTCTAATTCCTAGAGCTTTAGACATGATCACTTCTGGGAACAGGGTTTTCTTTTATGTGGACCTATCAGCGCAGGATGTGTCCTACACCTCATCACTTCTGAGTTATAAAAAGAACGAGTTATACCCAAACACAAATGCCAACAGGGAAAGTGGGTGCTATCTGACAACAATGAAGACAGCTGGAGTTCCAAGGAGTGCTGGCTACCAGAAACTGAAGAAATAAGGAAGCCCCTTCAGACTTCAAATCTCCTGGACAGTAAGAAAATACATTTTGTTCCTTAAAACCACTCATTTGTGCTATTTCTGTTACAAAAGCTCTGAACTGCCTTCAAGTTGGAATAAGGCTGTAAACTGCATGGGGAAAGATTAATTATCTCTCTCCTGTGGAGCTGTGACTGGATTCAAACTGCCAGACAGGCGTGACAACTGAATTAGCAGTACAAGTCCCTATGGATTACACCCTACTGGGACATTAATAAGGAGGTCTTATGCCCTAGTGGAAAGGAGCTGCCAACTCCAAGCCAGGCAGTTAGAATCCACCAGCTGCTCTAGCAGAGAAAGTTAGGCAATTTCTTTCTATGCAGGTTAGATTTACTGTCACTGAAAACCCATAAGAGGGTCAGCTATAGGTCAGTTTCAACTTAATGGTACATAACAATAATGGGATATTAACACATACTCTTCATATGGGGTAGAGGCTTTGTTGATAGATTCCAACAAAAGCAGATGTATGCCTCTGACTCATTTGGAGTCCTGAATGAAGTACAATACACACAATAGAAAAGTACATACAACACAAATACATAGTTTAATGAATTCTCTAAAAAGTTAACAAAGGTATGTAATCAACACCCAGATCAAGAATTAGGAAATCATCAGCCCCTCAGAAGCCCCGCACCTCTTTCCCTCCACTGCTTTCATCTTCTGATCAAGCAGGAGTCAGCCAACCAAACGCATTAACAGTTTCTGTAAAAAGTCTGACTGAATATTCCACTATATAGTAGCGCCTGCAGTGGCTTTCACACTACAATGGAAGTGGTTGCAACAGATGCCATACGGTTGGCACAGCTCAATATATTTACTCTCTGGACCTTAGCTTTATCAACCATACGCTAATCATTGCTGCTCTTATTTTATTCACATGAACTCGAGCAACTGTAAGTACAGACTCCAAGTGAAAGTAACTATTAATGGAGCTGCTGAGGAGCAACAAGTTTTCACTGTGGAAAGAATAAAAAACAACTCTAAACCCTCTATCATACAAGATAAGGAACAATCCTCAGGTGGTTGTTGTTATGTGCCGTCAAGTCACTTGTAACTCATAGCGACCCTATGTACAACAGCCCTAAACCGTGCTCTATCCTGTACCAATCTCACTGCCTCCAATACACCCATCCCAATTACCCCAGTCACTGAATCAATCCACCTCATACAGGGTCTTCCCCTCTTGCACCGTCCCTCCACCCTCCCAAGCATGATGTCCCTCTCCAAGGACCTGTCTCTCCTTACGACATGTCCAAACTATGTCAGACGAAGCCCCAGAATCCTTGCCTCCAAGGAGTAGCCTGGTTTAACCCTCTCCAGGCTGAATCTGTTTGTTTTCTTGGCAGTCCAGGGTACATTCAGCACTCTTCTCCAGCACCACAGCTCAAAGGCATCAATTCTCCTTCTGTCCTCCCTAGTCACTGTCCAACTCTCTGATGCATAACAAGTGATTGCAAAGATCATGGCCTGTATCAGGTGCACCTTAGTCTCCAGAGAGACACCATTGCTCTTCAGTACCCTGGAGAGGTCCCTAACAGCAGACTTTCCCATCGCAATAAGTTTTTTTTATTTCCTGGCTACTGATGTCGAGAGTGTTGACCGTGAAGCCAAGCTGACTAAAGTTGTTAACAATCTCAATCTCTTCGCCATCCATCTGATGCTGCCAATTGATCTGGTGGTGAGAATCTTTGTCTTCTTGACATTGAGCCTCAATACATACTAAAAGCTGCAGTCCTCTGCAGTAAGCATTTCAGGTCCTTCTCAGTTTCAGCAAGCAGGGTTGTATCATCTGCATAACACAGATTGTTGATAGATCTTCCACCAATTCTGATGCCACACTTCTCCTCATAGAGCCCAGCCTCTCGGATAATCAGTTCTGCATATAGGTTGGAAAGGTATGGAGATAGGACACATCCCTGGCGTACACCTTTCCCAATTTTGAACCATGCAGTGTTTCCTTGCTCTGTTCTGACAACTGCCTCTTGGTCCAAGTATAGGTTTCATATAAGAACAATCAAGTGTTCTGGGATTCCCATACTTCTCAGAGTCAGCCACAGTTTGTTATGATTCACACAGTCAAACGCCTTTGCATAATCAATGAAACACAGGTAGACATTCTTCTGGTATTCCCTGCTTTCAGCTAAGATCCATCTAACATCAGCTACAATATCCCTAGTACCACGACCCCTTCTAAACCCAGGCTGGACTTTTGGCAGTTCACTGCTGATGTGCTGTTGCAGTCGTTTTTGGATAATCTTCAGCAGAATCTTGCTTGCATGTGAAATCAATGATATTGTTCTGTAGTTTCCACACTCTGTTGGGTCACCCTTCTTTGGAAGGGGAACAAATATAGATCTTTTCCAGTCAGTTGGCCAAGTGGCTATTCTTGAGATTTCTTGGCACAACTTGGTGAGCACATCCAGGACAGCATCTATTAGCTGAAATACATCAACTAGTATACCATCTATTCCCGGGGCCTTTTTTTTAGCAGCTTGAACTTCTTCTTTCATCACCATAGGCTCTTGCTCATATGTTATTTCATAAAATAATAAAGATGGTGGGGGCCTAAGGGTAAGGAGCTGAGCTGAAATCCCAAAGACATGCAGTTTGAATCCACAAGCTGTTCCATGGGAAAAAGATGGGCAATCTCCTTCCATACAATTTATTATCTCTTAAAACCCACTAGAAGATCAGCTATGGGTCAGTTCCAACTCGAAGACACACAACACAAGAACTGAAGAGGGAGCTCTGGTGGTGCAGTGGTAAGGCGCTGTGCTGCCATTTCAAATGCACCTGGTTAGAACCAGTAGCTGCTCCACAGAGGAGTGATGGACACTCTCCTCACATGTCATTAAGAGCCTCTGAAAACTTGCTGGAGTTGGTTCTGACTCAATGGCATACAGCAAGATTGAAAGATGTGCACCTTTTAAGAACCATTTCATTTCTCTCAATAGCAAATTAGAATATCATTAAGTATTTTGGATTTTTCCCAAAGTGATAACTAAAACCAGAATTGGTAAAGTCTTTTTCATTTCAGGTTTTCTCAGTTTTATGGAGGGCAAAGGAACATGGTAAATTGTCTTACTGTGTTTAAGCCTAGACCAATAGTGGAAATACATTCTTCAAAGTGGCCTCTAGATCATGTGATCTGCTTCAGCCAACAGAGTAAGACTGAAGTGACAATGTCAGTTCTATGCCTGGGTCTCAGGAAGCTTCTTGTGCCTCCATTTGTACTCTCTCGTCTCTATCACTGTCATGGGAAGAGCTTCTCCAAAGTGCTAAAGAGCAATGATGTCAGTCTAAAGACTAAAGTGTGCCTGATCCAAATGATGAAGGTTTTCCCCCAATTGCTTCCTATGCATTTGAATGTTGGACAAGGAATAAAGATGACAGAATCAATGTCTTGGAGTTGTGGTACTGGTGAAGAGTACTGAACATCATTTGATGTTATTGTTTGCCACTAAGTAGAAACCAACTTATCGCTGATACTCTAGTGGGTTTTCAGAAACAGTACATCACATAGGAGTTGACTGTCCATCTTTCTCTCAGAGAGCAACTGGTGAGCTCGAATTGGGTGTCTTTGTTTTGGCAGTAGAGCTCCTTACCAGTAAGCCATCAGAGCTCTCTGCATACTGCATGGACTGTTAAAAGAACAAACAAGTCTATCTTGGAGGAAACGCTGCCAGGGTGCTACTTATGGGCAACAGTGGCGAAACTTCTTCTCATTAAATTTGGGCATGCTTTTAGGAGGAACCAGAACTTGGAGAGAGATATCAAACTGGGAAAGGTAAAGGGTCAGAGAAAGGGAGGAAGACTCAACAAGATGGACTGACACAGTAACTGTAACCATGGACTCGAGCATATCTAAGATCAGGAGAATGGTGCAGGATAGGGCAGTGTTCCTATCCACTGTGCATAAGTCATTATGAGTCACAACTGATTCAATGGCACATAACAAGAAGGATGGAGGATTTACTGTGCAGCAAAAATGAACTGAATAGAGCAAGCAATACAAACTAAAGTTGAAAAGTTAAAACTCATCATAATTTGCATCTATATATCCAACCCTTACAATTTTTTTTTAAATTCTTCTTTTCTTCCTCTTCTGGTGGCACAGTCTGTAACAAGTTAGGTTGTGTGTCCCTAGCGTAATATCCCGTGTTAGATATTCTGGGCAATGAGACCAGACGTGCTCACGACTCTCCATGTCATCAGGTGTGCATGTTCTCACGTACTCCTTACAAAGTGACAACATCGTGGCTCGTGGAACAGAGACCACAGATGCAGAAGTGACAGATTTTTTTCTGCACAAAGTCAGTACTTCAGGGCCGCACACTTGCTTTCCTCTCTTGAAAATACTTTCTACTTGGATTATAACCTAATTAAACTGATGAATCACATCTTTGTGCCTATTCTTGTTATTTATTTTAGTTTCATTTTAATAAAATTGTTTACAACAGTCAAACACAAAGAAGGCTTATCTAACAAGAATGATGGAGGAAATAAAAAACAAAAACAAGCAAAAGAAAACCACCTTTGTCTTGGAAAGAGAAACCTTTGAAATGAAGATAATGTCTTTACTATTTATACCCAAAACTATGTACTTCCTTATTCTAGTACCATTATTAACAAGAAAATCCACAATTTTATGTTCTTTGGTATGTATTTCACACCCACTTATTCTGTTGACTGTAGGAGGTCAGGGTCTACACAGAAACAAATGTGGTGAGGAAATGAAAGCCTAACCAATCCCTGACCTAATGGACTTAGAAGTAAAACAAAAGAAACACTGACTTCATAATCACATAAATAATTTACAATGATTTCATATGCATTGTCATTGTTGTTATGGGCCATCGAGTGGCCTGCGATGCATAACGACTCTGAACCCTGCCCCATCCTGAGCCACTCTCACTTATTTCAACACACCAACTCCCACTGCCCATTTATTATATCAATCCATCTCATCTGGGGTCTTCCTCTCCTGTGCGGTCCCTCCACACTTCCGAGCATGATGTCCTTCTCCAAGTATGAGTCCCTCCTGACCACATGCCCAAAGTTTGTGAGACAGAGCTTCAAAATCCTAGTCTCCAAGGAGAAACATGGTATCACCCTCTCCAAGACAGACTTATTTGTTTTCTTGGCAGTCCATTGTATGTTCAAGACTCTTCTCCAAAAAAGCAAATTGTATAACAAGAACAAATACTGTAAAATCTAAGTTCATGGAAGGAGTACAGAGGGCTTCCAGAGAGAATTGAATATATAAGTTAGGACCAATGGCATTGTTTCATTTTTAATTCTCTTAAATTATTTAACTTTTAAGAGAAAGGTTATAAATCATACTAGGTTTTCATTCATTCACTCACAGACTCACAGACATCTTGTTTCAGAAAACGATTTATAATTGACTAAAGTAATTAACTGTGTCTAACTAAACTTTTTTTATTTTATACTGATTTACAAAGTTTGAATACATTGTTGGGGGGGTTAATTGCTTTTTAATACTAGTTTATTTATAGAATTCAAATACATTGATTCTTCCAATTTTCCTCATGTCCCCACCCATCAAATTGTGCAACCCCATGATCAATCCCCCCTCCCCCTGAACATCCTCATCCCTCTGCTTCCACCCTCTCTCACTCCCACTTGGACCCTTATACTCTTTCTACAATAATGGTTTTATACAGTATTTGTCCTTGTGGCACTGAGTTCACTCAGCATCATGATCTCCAGTCCCTCCCAAATTAGGTAATAATTTACAAAATCACTGCTCCTGCATGCTACGTAGTATTCCATTGTGTGAATGTACCAAACTTTCTCAATCTATTCATTTGTGGTTGGACATTTAGGCTGTTTTCATGCTCTTGCGATGTTAAATAATGCTGCTATAAACCTTGGTGTACAAATCTCTGTGCCTCAGTTCTCACTTTCTCAGGGTATATTCCATATAGTGAAATAGCTGAGACACATGGAATTTCTATGTTCAGCTTTTTTTTTTTTGCTTTGGGATTTTTTTTTTAAAATAAATTTTAATGAAAATTTACAGATACTCTGGATTTCCAGTCATTCGTTGTTGAACTTTTCTCCCTATACACCCCTCCCCCTAATTCACTCTTCTCTTTGAAAAGTAAAAGAAAAATTCTTTCATTGTTATACAATCCCTCCTCCCATGTCCACTCCACTATGCTGCCTTCATTCTGGACTCCTGTCATAACAATAATATCTATGTTCAGCTTTTTGAGGAAGCACCGAACTGCCTTCCAGAGTGGTTGTACAATGGAATACAAGGAATACATTGTTTTTAACAAAAGATCTGATCCATTTCCTTCACTCACCAACCCATCTAATTGTGCATTCCTATGATTAACACTCTACCCTCTCCACCCATTCTCCCTCATCAGCTTCCACCCTCTCCACCCTTTGATCCCCACACTCATTCTACAATAATGTTTTCATATAATACTTGTCCTTGTGGGACTGAGTGAGTTAGTTCACTCAGCATAGTGGCTCCCTGGTCCCTCCCAAGTTAGGTTTCACAAAATCATTGCTCCTGTGTGCTGTGTAACATTCCATTGTATAAATGTACCACAACTTCTCAATTCATTCATTTGTGGTTGGACATCTGGGCTGTTTACACATTCTTGCGATGGTGAATAATGCCACTATGAACATTGGTATACAAGTCTCCATTTGAGCCTCAGTTCTCATCTTTCTGGGGTGTATTCCAAGCAATGGAATAGTAGCTGGGTCATATAGAATTTCTATGTTCAGCTTTTTGAGGAAGCACCAAATTGCCTTCCAGAGTAGCTGTACCATTTAACAGTCCCACCAACAATCTATAAGAGTTCCTATCTCACTACATCCTCTCCAACATTCACTACTTGCTGTCCTATTAAACTTTGCCACTGCTACCAGAGTGAGATAGTATGTATCTCATTGTGGTTTTTATTTGCATCTCTCCTACAGTTAGTGATTTAGAGCATTTCTTTATGTATCTGTTGGCCATTTGAATATCTTCCTCTGTGAAAATTCTGGACCAGATGGCTTCACTGCTGAATTCTACCAAACATTCAGAGAGGATCTATCACCAATTCTACTTAAACTATTTTAAAAAGTTGAAAAAGAAGAACACTCCCAGAAGTTATTCTATGAAGCAAGCACAACCCTAATACCAAAACCAGGCAAAGATGCTACCAAGAAAGAAAACTACAGACTAATATCTCTCATGAAGATAGATGCAAAAATCCTTACCAAAATCCTAGCCAACAGAATCCAAAAGCACAGACAAAAAATAATTCATCATGACCAAGTGGGATTCATAACAGATATCTAAGTATGGTTCAACATAAGAGAAACTATCAACATAAGCCACATATTAACAAAGAAATAATAGGAACCATATGATCTTAGCAATTGATGCAGAAAAGGACATTCAGAAAAACTGGAATCAAAGGAAATTTCCTCAACATAGTCAAAAGTATATATGCAAAACCAAGAGCCAATATCATTCTAAATGGAGAAAGACTAAAAGCAATTACTTTGCAAACAGGTACTAGACAAGGATGCCCACTGTCACCACTTGTATTCAATATTGTACTGGTAGTACTTCCTAGGACAATACAAGAGAAGGAAATAAAAGTCATCCAGATCGGCAAAGAGATGGTTAAATTGTCATTATATGCCGATGATATGATAGTGTACACAGAAATATCCAAGCACTCAACCAAAAAAATGGTTAGAGCTAGTAAACCAATTTAGTAGAGTGGCAGAGTACAAGATCAAGATAAAAAATCAGAGGGATTCCTCTACAGTAACAAAGAGACCTCAGAGAAGGAAACCAAGAAAACAACACTATTTACAATAGTTAACCACAAATAGAGATACTTGGGAGTGAACCTAACTTGAAACAAAAAAGCCCTATACAAAGAAAACTACAGAATATTTCTGCAAGACACAATAAAAGACCCAAAGAAATTGAAAAATGTGCCCTGTTCATGCATAGGAAGACTTAATATTGTGAAAATGATAATCCTACTAAAAGCAATCAACATATTCAATTCAATCCCAATACAGATACCAAATTCATTTTTCAAGGAGACTGAAAGGTAAATGGTCAAGTTTGTTTGGAGAGGAAAGAGAACCCAAATAAGCAAAACACTTCTGAGAAACAAAAATGAAATGGGAGGCATAGTACTCCCTGACCTCAAAGCCTACCATACAGCGGTAATGACCAAAACAGCATGGTACTTGTACAATGACAGGCACATAGACCAGTGCAACAGAGCCAAGAATCCAGAAATAGACTCAGTTATCTATGGTCAACTGATATTCGGCAAGGAAATAAAACCTAACAAATGGGAAAATGACAACCTCTTCAACAAATGGTGCTGGAAAAACTGAACTGCTACCTGCAGAAAGCTGAAACAAGATTTGCATCTCACACCATACGCAAAAATCACCTCAAGGTGGATCAGAGACTTGGGAGTAAAACCGAAAACCATAAAGCTCATAAGAGATAAAATGGGATCAAGCTTAGAAGGCCTAGTCTATGATGTGAAGAGATTGCCAAATATAGCCAGAAATACACAATCTGAAAAGGATAAAACTGATGAGTGAGATCTTCTAAAGGTTAGTTCCCGGTGTGCATCAAAAACTTTTTCCAACAGGGTGAAAAGAAAACCTACCAACTGGGAACAAATATTTGGCAATGTCAGCTCAAACAAGGGTCTAATAATGAAAGTTTATAGAAATACTCCTGGGCCTCCACAAGAAAAAGACTGATAACTCAATTACAAAATGGGCAAAATACATGGAAAGAATTTTCACAAAGGAAGATATTCAAATGGCTAAGCAAACTTTTAGGAAGCTCTGGTGGCCTAGTGGTTAAGGAATTGCTCTACCAACCCAAAGATAGGTGGTTTGAATCCACAAGCGGCTGAGGGAGAGAGATGGGCTACCTGCTACCATGTAATTTACATAGAAACAGCCTCTGAAAATTTGCTGGACTGTCACCTATGAGTCAGTTCCAATTTGATGGCAATTAGTTGCTGTTGCTGTAAACTAAATGACCAATGACATTTAACTAGGGTCCATGAAGAAATCAGAAGCAAAACACATATAACGTTAACTCACTGAAGTTTTGGTCTTTTCCCTTTTTTCCTCTGAGAGTTGGGTCTGACAGGAAGCAGAGGTTCCATCCAGGTTGTGGTCTTGTAATAATGGACAGGCAGGGTTAAATCCATGAGGTAAAGCCAGACAGCCCTTGTTCAGCCTTAGCTCCATATTCACTACTTGTGTCAACTGTGCAGTTGTGTAAACTGTATAAATTGGTTGAGTCCCTTAATTTTGCTCTCCTTCCATGCTCTAATTTGCAAAGTAAACGTAATGGCATCCACTTTGACGTTTTAAAGTGGAGTTTAAATGAGATAGGATAAAATGACAACAATGTTTATCTTGTTCATTTTTGTTATTTGTGCATAACTTGGCTGGGATAGCTCAACTCTGGTCCTCTTGGCATCCATGAGGTGGCTGGAGGCAAGGGTCCATAACCACCAAAGTCTCCTGCACATGCCTGGAGGTGGAATGTTGTGTGGGTTGTGAACTGGAACAACTACACATAGCCTTCCAATTTGGACTGCACTTCTTTATGATATGGCATCTGGTCTGAACAGTGAGTACACCAAAAGATGACAGTCAGGAGGAAGACAGATGGCTTTACAGCATCTCCACATGTTTTCTGTCAAGAAACTCTTTCATAGATTCCCAATCAGACCCAGGGAAAGCTGCTCAGCCAGATTCAGGGAAAGGTCCCACTCAGACCCAGAAAAAGGTCCCAGTCAGACCCAGGGAAAGGGTTCAGTAAGATGTAGAGAAAGGTATCAGTCAGACCCAGGGAAAGTTCTCAGTCAGACCCAGGGAAAGGTCTCAGTCAGATCCAGGAAAAGGTTTCAATCAGATCAAGGGAAAAGTCCTTGTCAGACCCAGGGAAAAGGCCCAGTAAGATGTAGGGAAAGGTATCAGTCAGACCCAGGGGAAGGTCTCAGTCAGACCCAGGAAAATGTTCCAGTCAGATCCAGGGAAAGGTTCTTGTCAGATCCGGTAAAAGGTCCCAGTCAGACAAAGGAGAAGGTCCCATTCAGATCCAGGAAAAGGTCCTAGTCAGTTGTATGGAAAGTTCCCATTCAGATGTAAAGAAAGGTCGCAGTCAGACCCAGAGAAAGGTTTCGGTCAGACCTAGGAAAAAGTCAGCAGAACCAGTCTGATGAAGGAGTGGTATGTTCTGGAAAGGGAACACTCTTCTTGTGGGCCATTTTAGGATAATACAACTGACCACAATAGACTATCTTGTATTCTTTTGGTGCTAATTCCTTTTTTGACATAGAGATCTATGATTTTATGAAAAAGACATTCAGATGGCCAATAGACACATGAAGAGATGCTCAAAATCACTGGCAATGAGAGAGATGCAAATCAAACCACAACGAGATGCCATCTTACCCCAGCAGCAGTGAAAGGTTAGTGGGGAAACAAGCAATAAATGTTGGAGAGTGTGGAGCGGTGGGAAATCTCATACACTGTTGGTGGGATTGTAAAATGGTACAACCACTCTGGAAGGCAGTTTGTCGTTCCCTCAAAAAAGGTGAACATAGAAACTCCGTAGGACTCAGCTATTCCACTATTAGGAATATACTACAATTATACTACAATAAAATTAAAACTGAGACACAAACAGAGATTTGTACACCAATGTTCATAATAGTGTTATTCACTATCACAAGAACATGGAAACAGCCCAAATGTCCAACCATAATCGAATGGACTGAGAAATGGTGGTACATTCACACGATAAAATATGCAGGATGCAGGAGCAATGATTTTGAAAATATACTACAATAACTTGAGAGAGGCTGAAGATCATTTTGCAAAGTGAATTTTCTCAGTCCCATAAGGACAAATACTGTGTATGACCATTATTGTAAAAATAGAAGGATAACTATTAAATCATATGTGGGAATTCAAGGGGGCGGAGGGGTGGGAGCAGAGGCATGAGGACAGGTAGAGGTAGGGTTGCAGTTTGGTGGGTGGAGGGAGGAGGCTAAGGAAATGGGAAGGAGCTGGGTGAAAAATCAGGATAATGATGGGCAAGGTCCAATGGTGACTGATTTTATGAAACATGACATATGAGAATGTAAGAAGCACAATATGAATGAAAAGTAGTGTAAAATGCAATGTATACTGTATTTTGTAAACAAATCCATTTTTTTAAAAAAAGAATATTAGAGAGAAAAAAAGAAATCCAGGAAGGTGAGAAGAGACAGTGGGAAAAAATATCTAAAAGGAAGAAGCAAGGTTTTCAGGTTGGGAGGAGGTCCCATCAACAGGATGAGGCTCCACATGCAATGGCCCAGATTCTTGTGCTTCCTGACGACTGGCTCTGAGATGAGGTAGGGACTATCTCTTGTGCTGCTGTGAGAATTAAATTAATTATCTGTGTAAAGAGCACAGAGCATTACCTAGCATATAAGTGCTGCTCAATAAACATAAGCTGTCATATTTCAGATTTGTAGTACTCCTGACTTGTCCTTGGTTTGGCCCTGCTGCACTACAAATAAGGACGACCTTTGCAGACACTATCAGGGAAGAAACATAGCCACATCAATACCCCAGAACAACAGCACACAAAGGCTCCAATCACATAAAACACTTAAAACTGGGCTTTACAATACCTTCACTACATACCTTTCACACCAGCAATTAGTCTCCTCTCCTGCTTCAGTTCAGCCCCAACAGGACCTGCGGTAAACAAGGTTTGCACATTTTCTGTTTTCTGGTGAGCTCGGAAGTCTTGATGTCACTTCACCATCTACAACACACAGAATGAACCACTTAGGGCTTTGTAGACATTTGAAGAGTGCTCTGAGCCAGGCCACCCAGAACCTGCTTTTCAACCTGGTCCCAGAATGAATCATTCATAGACGAGACCTCTGAAAATAGCTTGTCCTTTCTATTCTGACCTCTCAGATCTACCATGGGCCCAGGTAACCAAAGAGGAATATTCTTCACCAGAATGCTCTATGAATTTCTGTGCCAATGCCCAGATTTTTAAAGCTCCAAATGGTCTTTCTCTTTAAAAAAAATCAGTACAGTCCTGTCTTCTTTATTAACTAAATAATAATTTGTTTTCCCTCTTCCCCCAATGGTCACATTGGTTCACTCAATTATCTTGACTCCTACCACCTTTCTGGGGAGCTCTGGTGGGCTCGTAGTAGGAACTGCAGTGCCAAACCAAAAGCACAAGGTCTGAATTCAAGTGTTTTTACATAGTCCCAGAGCTATCATCAGCCTTGCCACCATCACCTTTTTGTTCAGTAAGAATTTAGACCCTATTTTTCTTCCTAATCCAGATTTTCCTCTAAACTCCTAGTTCACATACATGTCCTTGTTGACACTGTTATCTGCTATTGAGTCAGGGCCAATCATAATCAATACTCCAGTGGGATTTCAGAGGCAGTAAATCACAGAGAAAGAGAATGCCATCTTTTCCATAGAACAGCTGGTGGATTAGAATTCACTGACTTTAAATTGGCAGCACAATTCTTTACCACTAGGCCACCAGAGCCTATCTGCCTTTGTTAGGTGCTATCAAGTCAATTCAGATGCACAGCAAGTGGCCCACCACCATCCTCACAATCACTGCCCACCACTGACATCACCTCCCAATGTTCTCTGATCTTTACTAACAAGTAGTCAGAGTAGTAGCTCATCTACCAGCACACTGCACTCAGAGTGAGCTTAATAATCACATTTCCCCTAATTTTTTTAATAATACTGGGCTAATGCAGCATTTGTCTTTGTGTCTGACTCATTTCACCCAGCATAATGTCTTCCAGGTTCATCACGCTATTTCATCATGTGTTTCCAAAATTTTTCCTTATTCTTTAATACTGCATGATATTTCATTATGTTCTGGTTCTCACCAAGGAGCTGTACTGCAATCCTAAAGGCACATAGTTTCAAACTACCAGCTGTTCCATGGGACAATCTCCTCCCACGAGATTTACTGCCTCTCAAAACCTGCTGGAGGGTCAGCGATGGATTGGTTCTGACTCTATGGCACACAACAACAACAACAACAACAACAACAACATCCCTTAGTATATATGCACCATAGTTTATCTGTTCATCTGTTAATGGGTACCTAGGGTGTTTGCATTTCTGTGTTGTTTTAAAGAACAGTGCAGTGAACTTGAGTATATATGCATCTGTGTCCTAGCTCTAATTTCTTCATGTGATATACATAGTAATGGAATTGCTGAATCAAAATAAATTTTTTACAGTGGCTTCACCATTGTGTATGTGCATTCTAATCCTTCTAAATCCTAACCAGGATCTGTCATTTTCTGTCTTATTGAACATTACTATTATTATTAGAGTGACACAGCACTTCATTTTTGTTTTCATTTTCATCTAACATCTAATAAGGAGCCCCGACAGCCAAGTCCATAGCCCGCTGCACTGCTAAACCAAAAGGCTGCATCTCTGGTGGTTCAAGACCATCAATTATTTCAATGGAAAAGATGGGCAGTCTCCTATCATTAAGATTTGCAGTCTCAGAAACCCAATGGAAGGTTTGTAGGAATCAGAAGTGGCTCACTGGCAGTATTTCATGGCAATGGCAATTAACAAAATCAGAAGATTTTTGTCATATGTTCATTGGGAGTGCATGTTTTTGGTGAACTGTCAATGTTTCCTGGATATTTTTAAATTGGATTGTTTATCTTCTGTTTGGTGAAACTTTCTGTAACTATTAGAGATCAGTATTTGTTCAAAGCACTTGTTGCAGAAGATCAAGGAATGCAGCCTTCAATATGGATTGCATCTCAATGTCAAGAAAACAAAGACTGTTATCACTGTACTGATAGGCAACATGATGATGGATAGAGAAGATACTGAAACTGTCAACAACTTCATCTTACTTGGATCCACAATAAACACCCTTGAGACCAGCAGTCAGGAAATAAGGAGGTGGGAAAGTCTGTAATTAGAAATCTCTCCAAATTATTGAGGAGTAACATCAACTAAGGGGTGTCTGATTCAGGCCACAGTATTTCTGATTACTTGCTATTCATCTGAGAGCTGGACAGTGAATAAGGAATGCTTCTGAGCTGCAGTGTTGGAGAAGATCAGTCCATGGATTGCCAAAAGAATCAATAGGTATGTCTCGGAGAGGGTACATCCAGAGTGCTCTTTGGAGGCAAGAATGATGAGG
Source organism: Elephantulus edwardii (assembly GCF_000299155.1). Lineage (NCBI taxonomy): Eukaryota > Metazoa > Chordata > Mammalia > Macroscelidea > Macroscelididae > Elephantulus > Elephantulus edwardii. The sequence continues at coordinate 1,678,588 of NW_006399922.1, read as the reverse complement.
CTTTTCCTCACACACTTTGGGCATGTTGCTAGGAGGTGTTATTCCTTGGAGGGAGACAGAGCTTGGAAGGAGGGAGGATTGGTGAAGGAGAGTAAGACCCTCAATGAAGTGGTTTAATGGGCTCTGATGTGTCAGGAAGTGTGAGGATGGATGGCACAGTATGGACAGGGTTCAGATCTGTAGTTCATAGGGTCACTATGGGTCATACTCGACTTGACGGCATCTAACAATAAAAACAACAACATCTGCCTTTCTTACGAAGATGGCGCCGAAAGCGAAGGAGGAAGCCCTTGCCCCTCCCAAAACTGAAGCCAAAGCAAAGGCATTGAAGGCCA
>NW_006399922.1:1675110-1676952 GCF_000299155.1 Elephantulus edwardii | reverse complement strand
TGAGTACTTTAGAAAGGTCCTGGGGAGCTCTGGTGGCCTAGTGGCAAGAAGCTGCAACTACAATCCCAGAGGTGCACGGTTCGAATCCACCAGATGCTCTGCCGGGGAAGGAGGGGCAATCTCCTCCTGTACCAGTCAGATCTGATTTGACGGTACACGCACACAAAAATAAAAATTAAAAAAAAAGAAAGGTCCCTAACAGCGGACTTTCCCATGGCAATACGTCTTTTAATTTCCTGGCTGCTGGTGCCAAGAGTATTGATTGTATCTATCTATATATCTTAGTGTATTTATTTTTTCAAATAGATACATAGTTTTCCTGCACCAATTATTAGAGATTGTGTCTTTCACCATTTAGTGATTTGTGAACTTTTGCCAAAGATTAGCTGTGTCTATATGAATAAAATTATTTCCGGATTCCGTTCACTTAGTCTATGGGTTTGGCATTGTGTCAGTCCCAAGCTATTTTGACTACTGTGGACATACAGAATATCTTGAAATCTCCTTAAAAATGTTACTGGGACTTCTGGATAAGATGGGGGACTAGACAGACGGCAGTTCAAACTCTATACGACAAAGATCCCAGAAAACAAAGATAGCAGATGTGGGTGGTAATCCTGGAACCCCAAGTATAAAAAAAGACAAAAAGGTACTTTAAACATTGAAGGAAGAAACAGAATGAAAATAGTGAAGGAGTCTGATGGAGGACAGAATCTTACACAGTGCAGTGCAGGGATTTTGAGAGCCATCTTCTGGGTATGGGAACCTGGGGCTGTGGTGGCATCCACAGCAGCAGCTGGAGAGGTGCCATCTTCCATCTTCACCCTAACTCACAACTGTGACCTCACACAGACAGATAAAATATAGTCCTGATCCAGATTACATTACCAGTTTTCAAAAAGATGCTAAAAGTAATCCCTATGTCCTCCCTCCATTTTTGGGTTGTCTGTCTTTGTCTTGTTGAAGTGCTGTTTTGTATAAATTTTAGAGATGAGTTTCTGGTCACATGCTTCACAGTCAATTTTTTTGTTTGTATTCTCTAGTTTGTACGTTTTCCTTTTGCTCTTTTAGGGAACTCTTGTTTTAGGAGGTCCCAATCTAATTTATCCACCCATGACTGTACAATTTTAGTTATATTTGATAAGTCTATTTGTGCCACTGATGAAGGTGCCTAAGTTTGTCCCAACTTTTTCTTTTATGATATTTATAGTTTGGGGATTTTTTACCAAAAATCCTACGTCCTTAATCCATCTTGAGTTAGATTTTACATATGGTATGAAGTATCATTCATGTTTCAATTTTCCATAAATAGATATCCAGTTTTGCTAGCACCATTTGTTAAAGAGCCTGTTGTTCAACATGTAATGGTTGGATTTATTTCTTGGTTCTCAATTCTAGTCCATTGGTCTATATACCTGCTGCTTATCAGTTTGTATTGATTATTGTAGCTGTGTGGTAGGTTTTGAGATCAGGAGGTGTTAGGTGTCCTGCTTTGTTCTCTTTTTCAGTAGCTTTTTACTTATCCAGGGTCTCCACCATTTTCACATGGAGTTGCCATTTACTTTTTCCATCTCCTTGAAAAATTGTGTTGGGATCTGGATTGGAAATACATTGTTTCTGTAGATTGTGGTGGTATTGTCATTTTAACAATGTTAAATCTGACAAGTTTAGTATATTTTTTTCATTTTTTTAAATTATTAAATTTCATTAGTTTTAGTGAACATTTACAGGGATTTTGGGTTTTCATTCCTTCCTTGCTGCACCATTCTCTCTACCCTCCTCCCCAGTTTGTTCTTCTTCCCCCGCCCTCCGAATGTCTGTTTTAATTGTCCAATTGCCACA
>NW_006399922.1:1665276-1669295 GCF_000299155.1 Elephantulus edwardii | reverse complement strand
GTAATCAGCAATGCCCCAGTAAACACAGATAAGATCCTACCGGCCTTTCTCCTGCCAGGTTAGTTCCTCAACAGCTCGCCTGATAGCCCCGGGTGATGGCTGGATCCAAGGTGGTGCCCTGAGGTCACAGGGCTGTGGTGGGGGGTTGAGATGTGTGGTTGTGGAGCTGCAAGTGGGGTGGGGAAGGGAAGGAAAGCAAGGGACTAGGGGGTAAGGAGCGCAGGGCTTGGACACTATCACCAAGAGGTGGGGGTGGGGCTTGGGCGCTGCTGGGGGTTTATGCAGCAGCACCCTGTGTGTTAAGGGTCACACAGGTGTGGGTTGCAGGGGGGTCACACAGTGTCGGGTAGTCTTCGTTCCTCTGGGGTCTCACATTCTTCGCTCCTCTGGAGTTCCGCGGTAGGTGGCTGGCTGTTGTTCTTCCCTGGCCCCTCTCGCAGTGGAACCCCGTCTGGCAGCGGCATTCTCCCGTCTGGCGGCGGCGTTCTCGCGCTGCGTCGCTCTCACTGGCGCTGCATTGCTCTCGCTGGCGCTGCGTTGCTCTCATGTTTTTTTTCATTTATGTACGTGCCTCTGAGCTCCAGATAGTAGCTGGAGCTAGAACAGTGGCTTGTGGGTGAGAGATAGAGGAATGCATGGCTGGCGCAGCTGGGGACTGGCTGAGTATTTATCTTATTTCATGTAGTGTCAGGCATCTTCTGGCCTCTCTGCATGAGCTACTTTGGCGTCCCCCACAAGAGAGTGACTTCAGGACAGTCCAAATGCTCCCATGGTAGATCAAGGGTTCAGTAACAGTAAACCAGAGAATAAAGTGGAAGGAGTTTCATTCCCTAACCTGAATATTTGAGCAGCACTATTCTCACTGCATTCTATCAGTTACCAATGAAATAAAATCTTGGGGAGAGAATTAGAATTTAGCTTGTGATGATGACATGGTAACAAGGACTTAGAAGAATATGTGGGACAGGAGACACTGCTGCGGTCATCTTTAAAAAAATACAACTTTGTTGCACAGTCAAGAGTTGGCAATATATTCCAAAGGTGTTCAAATTTGTAAAGAAGGGGAAAGATGCAAATTACCAAAATGGGAAAAAAAATAAAATAAAAAAGAAAGAAGTAACATTAAATTGACTCAACAGAAATTAAGAAAAATATAGAAGAACATTATGAACAAACTGCTTGGCAATATGGTAGATAATACTAGAATATCTATCTAGTTGTGGTGGTTTTGTCGTTAGTATGACTCATTATGCTCTGATGAACAAAGATCTGAAACCTGTCATATTCTCACAATCTCTGATACATTTTTGCTGTAGGTACTGTGATGATCCACCTGGTTGAGGATCTCCTTCTCTTCCACCATTCCAAGCATGATGTCCCTCTCCAATGAATAGCCTCTCCTAGCAACATGCTCAAAGTTTGTAAGATTAAACTTTATCATTTTTGTCTCCAAGGAGCACTCTAGCTGCACCTTCTCCAAGACTTGTTTGTTCGACAGTCCATGGGATATTCAGTACTCCAACACCACAACTCAAAGGTATCAATTCTTTGCCTGTCATCCTTATTCACTATCTAACTCTCAGCAGCATAGCAAGTGATAGATAAGACCAAGCCTGAAAACAGGCACACCTTAGTCCTCAAACAAACATCACTGCTCCTCAATAATTTGGAGAGGTAACTGACTGCAGACTTTCTTAGTGTAACATGCCTCCTGATCTCTTGACTGCTGGTACCAAGTGTACTGATTGTGGATCCATGTAAATGAAGTTGTTGACAGTTTCAATCTTTTCTCCATCTGTAATTACGTTGCCTATTGGTCCAGTGGTGAAAATTTTTGTTTTCTCGAAAAGAATATCTAGTAATATTGACAAATTATTAGAGGCACACAATTTACTCAAATCACTTCAAAGGGAAACAGAAAGTCTCAACAAATTCATATGATGAAAATCTTCCTACAAAATAGTTTTGAACTAAATGGTCTCCCCTGGGGAATTCTACTAGATGCTTAGAGAAGACATGACACTAACACTGTTTAAAGTCATCTAATAGACAAAGAAGGATGGAGTACTCCCCAATTCATTTCAGTACTTAAATAAAAAAATAACATAATCAAAACAACTATATGATATCATCTCAGCCCAGCAGCAACAGCAAAGTTCAACAGGGCAGCAAACACCAAATGCTGGTGAGGTTGTTGAGAGATTGGAACTCTTATTCACTGCTGGTGGGAATGTGAAATGGTAGAGCCACTATGGACAGCAGTCTGGTGCTTTCTCAGAAAGTTGGAAATACAAATATCATTTGATCCAGCAATTCTGCTAGTAGAAATATACCCTAAAGAAACCAGAGCTGCCACTCAAACAGATGTATGTACACCCATGTTCATTGCTGCATTGTTCACATAACAGAGAGATGGAAGCAACCCAAGTACCCATCAACAAATGAATGGATAGGGAAAACTGTGGTATGACACAATGGAATACTATGCAGCACTAAAAATCAAGGAACTCAAAATATTATACAACATGGTGACCCTTGAGGACATTATGCTGAGTGGAATATCTTAGTCATAAAAGGACAAATAAACACTACACATCACTTTATAAAACAAGACTGACATGGTGTTGGGGAAAATTTGGAACAGATGAAGAAAAGAACTGTTTAAAGGGAATATATGATTAGGCATTATCTGTACGGCAACGCATAGCAAAGTGGCTTGGGGAAGGGGGTGGAGGGAGGGAATTATGCAACGATGAATGACATTTCTTTTTTTCTAAGTGAACTGAGTGGAGTGGTAAGGAGGAAAATGTGCAACAATGAATGAATGAAAAGCCTACTTTTCTGTAAACTTTTGTTAAAATAACAATTTGGAAAAATACCATGAGAACTCCCCTAGTCCTTACTTATAGTGATGCAAAAAGTCTCAACAAAATACTAGCAAAGAGAATCCAACAGCATATGCATAGTCAGACAGTGCAGCAGATATACACACACCCATGTTTGTTAAGCAATTATTCACAATAGCAAGGAAATGGAAACAATCCAAATGCCAACCAATGAACAAACAGAGAAACTACGGTACATTTACACAATACGACATAACATTGAAAAACAAAGAATTCTCAAAACATTACATGACATAGATTGATCTACAGAAAATGATGTTGAGCAAAATAAGTCAGTCACAAAAAAGACAAATATTGTGTAACACTACTATTATTAAAAATGTACAGATATGTTTATACACAGAGAATCATTCTAGTATCGTTACTGGGATGGGGAAGTAGAAAAGTAGAAGGCTTTATTCCATGAATGTAGGGATGCTTCAACATTAGAAAATTAATCAATATAACATACTACACCAATAAAATAAAAGAGGCACATCTCTATGAACAAAGAAAAAATAAGAAAACAACAGTCTTGTTTTTGCTTTTCAAATTTTTTATTAATGATTTTTAATGCAACATATATATATTTTTACAGCATATTCTTTCCATTTAATTTTCCCCCATTCATTCATTGTTGTACGTTTACCTCCTTGCCCACCCCTCCCCCCAGTCCATTTTTCTCTTTGAAAAGAAGGGGAAAAAATTATTTCATTGTTATACAATTCCCCCCTCTCCCAGTCCACAGTCCACAGTCCACTTTACTATGCATTTCTTTTTCTGGAATCTTGTCATGGAAATAATACCTAATCATATATCCCCTTTAAACAGTTCTTGCCCTCATCTGTTTCAATGCAGTCAGTATACATTATTTATCCCCTCTTTTCTTAGGATTCCCCCAACCCCGATGTCAGTCCCATTTTACAACAGTGGCACTATGCAGTATTTGTCTTTTTGTGACTGAGATATATTTCACTCAGCATAATGGCCTCCAGGGTCACCCTTTTGCATAATATTTCACGAGTTGTTTTTCTCTACTCATTCATTTGTTGATGGGCACTTGGGTTGTTTCCAACTCTTTGCTATTGTGAACAAAGCCACAATAAACATGGGTGTGCATATATCTGCTTGGGT